>NC_143262.1:15210000-15510000 GCF_984573655.1 Nuphar pumila
AAGCCTCAAAATTACACGTTCTTTAACAAACATGGGATGCGATGAACTCGCAGAACGTAGTCCACTGCGTCCATATTTTTGTGATATTTTTGTTCCACCCCCACCCCCGTCACAAAAAGAACGGAGATGAGAGGAACAAAGTAAAAAAAACAATGCCTCAACGGGCGCACCCCTCTCTCTCGCCCGACTCTCTCTCTTTTCTGTGTAGTAGGATCGCCTTTGGTAGAGTTAGCAGAGGGGGAGGACCGACCATCTCTTCGGCCACCATCCTCGGCTTCCACCGTACCAAGGTAGGCAAACTTCCAGTCATCTTTTTCTCTTCCTTGTTTCTTCCATGCCCTATTTGGTTGGGTGGAGGAAAACGTGAGAGGACCGAAGCGACACCATGACCCTACCAGACCACTATCGGCCACATAGAGTGGAAAATGTTCTTGGGGTGCCGTCGTTGAACAAACAATTTGGGGGCAAAAATTCAATTCGAGATCCATATTTGGGGCAAAAATCCAATTTGAGATTCATATTTAGAGCAAAATCTTATTCGAGATCCATATTTGGGGCAAAAATTCATATTTAGTGTACAAATCCAATTCCAAATCCATATTCAGGCTAAAAATTCATGATTTTAGATATAATTTCATAATTGAATCCATATTGAAGCAAAAAACTATAATAAACTTGTTAAAACATGTAAGATGGTGGATGGATCGGGTCATCCGATCCAAAATAAAGTACTTCGACCCATTATCTATGAATGTCCAAGTTGTCCACACATTATCATCAAACAATGAAGATTTGGAACATAGCATTTGAGTACGGTCCAAACAAACGTTGAACTTAGAACAATTGTTACGAAACGAACATAACCAATGTTTTGTTCTTTTCTTTTTGTTCATTTTGTCCAACCCTAGACAAACGATCAAACATACCCTAAAGGACCATTAGGGCACCTTGAGAGCTGGGTGGGCCTCAATTATGTCATATGGTTGGTGTTGTAACTGTAAGGGGTCAAACTTCTCCGTCCGTTCAAGTTTTCTTTTGCACTAGAGGACGAAGGAGCACAAGGAAAGTTGAAAAAATTGGAAAAAAATCTGTACTAAATGAGAAATTCAGGCCACCTTCATAGGTGAAGAAATCATGGTGAAATTTTTCACAGCTGCACCTCCCTTGCTTTTCGTGAGATATAATTAATCAAAGTTTTCATTAAAAACTTGAAAATGTACAAAAACAAGATTAACATTTGAGCTATTTACAATACATCCCAAACTTTTGAAATATTGTAAATACACACCTAACTTTTGAGAATTGCTTTGTTAACTAAGCATGCAATTGTAATATCTGAAAAGTTAGGCTGTATTTGTAAATAGGTTAAATATTGGGCGTGTTTTTATAAAATTTTCAAAACTTTTACCACTTTCACTTTCAAACATGACCGTAAAGCAAAGCAACATGGGGAAGAATTTTTCACCTGAAAAGTCCAATCTTCGTGTTTTCACGGTCGGGCAAATAGTACAAAAAAAAGTGAAATTTTTTCACTCGATTTAGCAAGTGATGATTCTATTTTTCCCATTTTATATGGAATTTTTCCTTTTTTTCTCCTCCCACTTCCAAACGTGTCCCAACAGCTTTATGAAGTGGAAAAAAGCACTGATGCATACTATTTTTAGAAATTTTGTCATACAAAATCTACAGATATTATCGATCCTCACAACGTACAGGAAGAAAAAGGGTGGTGGAAAAACGAATCCCTTTTTCGAATTTTGCTGGCACCCACTCCCATCCATCCAAGATTCCTCTCTCAATTTGATTGCCATCGTCACCTTTCTTTTTCTTATTTTTTCTCTCTCAAGAAAATCCACCAACAAATCTCTCTCTCTGAATGAACTAGAAATCATAGGCCCTGATGTTGACACACCTCATGGATGGATTTAGCATGGTCCAAATGCTAAGAATGAATTGTATCGAGTTTGCTCAATGTAAAAATACAATTTTATGAGATGAGAAAATATTGCACATTGTGGGCACACTGGGTTGCATTTCAATTGATTTGGAATAACATGTTTTATTTGAACACATCAAAAGCAGTCAAACATAAAACTTTTTTTTTGCACAAAACCCCAAAAGCTTGTAAAATGTGCATTGACACAAAACCACAAAAGTGAGATTTATAAAGGTCTCAAAATTTGAAAGTAAACCTCTTTTGAACAATATTTTTCACTTTTCATAGTGACAACCAAACGCTAAGTCCTTGATTTTTCAAGGATTATAAAACCGTGCCTACGCCTACTTATAATCAAAATGTCTTGAGAGCTCATTCTCACTAACCAAAGCACGCATATCACATTTGTAAGGTTAGTTTCATGAAAAACAATCAAAAGAAAAACAACTGCTTTTGACATATGTCATATAACCTAACCCAATATTAACTCATTGAGATGGAAATCATAGGTTCAAGTTGTACCCACTCAATCTAACCATACATGTGTTGTACATGGTTTGTTTGACAAGTGTCAAACCTTAGATAGTGTTAGCCCAAGGGTTTTGGCACAGTGGAAGAGGGCCTTGCCCGCTAGACGGGTGGTCAAGGGGCATCATCCTTGTGTCTTGCCGAAGCAGGGTGACTCACTTGGGGCTAGGGGTGCATCATAGGTTTACACCGCTGAGACAGCGGCAATCATAGTTAGTGTGATTAGGTCTCTATTTCGGAGGTGGTTTATCTGTTTATCATGGAAAAAAAGAAACCTTAGATCATATTTTTTATGTAAAAATATGATTTTTTAGAGTTGTAAAATTTTGGCACACCAGTAGTTGATTTTTGAAGTCCTTAAAAAACCTGTTAGTGTCACAAGTACATGATTGGGAAACTCATTTTGTACCAAACAAAAACTTTGTAGATCATATTCATAGGTTTGAAAAAAAATAAAAAATATGAAAAAAGTGATTTCCACTCAATAGTTATGTACACATACAGGTTTGTCGATGAATTTCTTGGTAAAGAAAAAAAACAAGGTGACATTATCTATCAAAAAATAAAAAAAGTAAAAAAAATAATTCTACTTAATAGCTTCTGTACTTTCGTTAATACCAAGTATATATACACACATACACATGTGTTGATGGATATCAGAGAAAAAGCAAGGTGACATTGGTTTCTCTCTCTCTCTCTCTCTCTCTCTCTCTCTCTATATATATATATATATATATATATATATATATATATATATATATATATATATATATATATATATATATATATATACTAGTGCATGACGAATATACAAACACGTCTAGAGAATATTATTGGGAGGAGTGAGAGAACGAGTGGCGTAAAGGGCCTAACCTTCTTTTGTCGGGCAGGTCCACCTGCATCCACTCCACCATAAAGGAAGTGAAAAAGAAATGCATACAAGCCATTAGGTCACATTTGGGTGTCGATTAGGGGCTTGGGGGGGGGGGGGGTAGGGTTTTAATGACAGCATTGTTTGTCCTTTTCCTTGATAGGGAAACATGTTTTTATCATTTGGTATGCCTTAGCCTTTGTTTCTCTGGCGTTGCATTAATGAGAAAACATGGTGGCCTAGATGTATCCATCTTATCACGCCTATGTGTGGGCTTAATTTGACTGAAGAGTCTTCCCCAGGTGTGCGGGTTGTGTGACCATGATCCTTCTTCTTATGTTCCCTCATCCTCCCACCCCTCCACCTCACTAATCCAGTCTAACATACCTCATCTTCCAAGGGGAACTTGTGAACATTACTAACTTAAAAACACAGCCTTACTGGCTCAGCCTGCCGTACTTGCGGTCTATGAAAACTCCAAGAACTTGCCCCTCGACCCCCAGGGAGTTGTCAAGCTTCGGCTTACGCAGGGGGGTAACGCCCATGCCATCTCACTAAGCCAAACCCTTTGGGTCTGCACATTCAATATTATTATGAGGCTGAAGCTCTGGGTGTACTCCTTAATGGCCAATATTGAGCTGGCGTTTTTACACCAATGAGCTTCTGAGCAGTGAGGACTGTTTTTTTTGCTACGTCAAAGAAAAAAAAATCACGTTATAACAAAAGAAAATTAGTAGGGCTACAGTTCTATTCCATTTTATGTAGAATCAGATTTGGCATCCAGGTTCTTGGATCATGTTTAGATTGGTGACACAGTGACCCATCATTTCATGCTGCCAGTTGCAGAAAATTCAGTGCTACCTTTGGAGCAATGAGAAAAAAGATAAGGTGTTTTTGGTGAAGAACTTTTCACTAAGAACATGGCAGTAGTCAGCTTTTAAGACAATTTCTCAAAGCTAGCTGCTGTTGTGTCAAGAAATTGGTGGCACTTTATTTCTTTCCAATGCCGTACTGTCGGCTGCTTGATTGTTTGACCAAATCTTCGGATACTGGTGATCTGAGTGAGTGGTGCTTATTTTTCTCTCTGTTTACAAGAATATTTGAAATTTTTTTAGAAAGATTAAAAATCTCAATCAATTTAGTTAGGTACTCGCTATTTTCTATGGTTTAATGTGTTTTTCCATTTCTTTCTAGGATTTTCTATCAATCAACTCCATGTCGTTCTCAAATGAAATCTCCAACTTGATTGCATATTAAAGCTACTCTTATATATATATATAGGGTTAATATTTGTTGTCTTTGAAGATACCAAATTATATGAAAGTATTGAGCTAAAAATCATAGGTTCAAGCTTTATCAACTCAATCTGACAGGAAGGTTTGTTAGCTAAGGATCAAGCCTTGGATAGTGTTATTTTGATCCAAAAATTTTAGTTCATTGTAGACCATTCATTTTTTAATCCCTTAAAAAACCTACTTATATGTCACAATCATATGATTCAAAACTAATTTCTCACTAAACAGATAGATCACATTCATAAACTTTAATTTACAAAAAAAAAAACTAAATTGTATGATATTCAGCTCAATAGTTCATTATAATTTGGTGCCTTCAAAGGCCACACACACACACCACACACACACACACATATATATATATATATATATATATATATATATATATATATATATATATATATATATATATATATATATATATATATATATATATATTACAGTCACCAACATAACTACAATAGAAGAAGAATCCAGGCTGAGAGCATCCTATTTCCGTGTTTCTTCTTCCTTGCACCACCTTTGAGCAGATGGATAATAGTGCAAGTCTAAACGATGTCTTACAAAAGAAGGAATTAGATCAAAGAGGTACACATCACACACCATATTAAGATTCTGTCTCCACTTTACCTATCATGCGCTAATGCTATCTGTAATGGCCTCTTTATAATCGTGCATAAAATGTTAAAATACATGCACTAAAAGGCATTCAACTCTAGTCCACCTCGCCCATGATTGTAATGCCATGCATTATCGTCATTTGTCTCTACAATTAGAATCAAAATATGCAGGTGAATGGGAATTCTCTCTCTCTCACATCCTAATTTGTTTATTGAGAAGGGGCGGAAGATGCTAATTTTTCATAGTGTGAATGTGGATTAACTACATGCATTCGATGCACAAGGACAGTCATTCGATACACAGGAAACCTCATTCATCTATTCATCAAAAAGCTTGCGTCCAAATTGGATGCCTTAAAGTAGTCAAGGATTCGTTTGTAGATTAAGACAGTATCAATCACAACCAAACTCCCTCAAAGATTTAATTTTTCTCGGATGGGCTTGACCTTTTTTGGTTTCTCTCTCTCTCTGATTGAATATAATTGCCGAGCTTAGATGATGCCATAGACCCTCCACAAAGAGTTTATTATATATGAAAAAGACAATCAACTCTATATAAAACATCCATGACATCATCTAAATCATACAATCAGATTCAATTTAACCTTCTAAAATTAATCAGTTTAGATGACACCGTAAAGAATAATGAATGAATGACCATTACAAATAGACCGTCATACATGGGGCGTGTACAAAGGAGGCTCATTAATGGGATAACCTTTGATGAAGATTTAAAATTTTAAATAGGATATAGATCATTAAAATGAGATATAATAATAAAACTCAAATGATGTAAATATTCTACGTAGAGTTGGCTGCAAATTATGTTTTTTCTATGTACGTCTGTATGAAATCTATATATCATAGTTTTGAATAACATGTGGTAGTACACCAATGGGGGCTCCGCTTAGTTGGTAGGAGTCCTCAGTGAATGTGGGATGTTGCAGGTTCAAAACCCAGTGGTATGTTGAATAATAACTTGTGGTCTAACCCCAGCTTGCCTTTAAAAAAAAAACATGGTAGTACACCCGGGGTTACCTTGCAGGGTGGCAGGCCATTAGGGGTTGTTTGATGGCTTGCCCAAGATTGGATGAAATGAAGAAACATAATGGAACACAACATTGGTTCTGTTCGTTCTTTTCTTTTTGTTTCAACTCTAACAAATGCCCGTTGTTTGATGAGGAAAGAATGAAGAAGGAGAAGAAGAAACCCTAATAAAAAAAACCTAATCAAGAAGAAGAAACCCTAATCATGACACTACAAGAAAAATGCTAATTAGCGATGAAAAAAAATCATCTCAAATTTGTGACAGATTAGCGAGAGAAGATATTCGTCGCTAAAATTTTGCTTATTTGCGAAATTCACAACGGAAAACATTTTATCGGTAATCTATCACTAATTAGTGACGAATTAGCGATGAAATTTATTCTGTCTCAATATTCGTCGCAACTTAGCGACAAAACTTTTTCGTCGCTACACCGTCGCCAAGTAGTGATGACCTAATGACATAATTAGTCCATCGTGAATCCGTCGCTAATTTCCCCGTAAATCCCTAATTTGAATCCCTTTCTTTCTTTTTTCTGTTTCGTCTTCGCTGCCCAACACCCCTGCCCGTCGCCCAACACCCTTTGCGCGACGCCCATCGTCAGTCGCCCGACGTCTGACGCTCGCCGACTTTTCCCTTCGGCTCAGGTAACCCCCTGACTCCCCTGTCTCTTTCCTTTTTTCGCCGACCATTTCCTTTTTCGCCAGGGAGGGGCCGAGCCTCCCTGTCTCCCTGTCTTACGAGATGCGAGGGAGGGGCTCGGCCCCCTCCCTATGTTTTTTTTGCCAGAGAGGGGCCGAGCCCCCTCCCTGTCTTACGGGATACGCGGGAGGGGCTCAGCCCCCTCTCCTTTTTTTTGCCAGAGAGAGGCCGAGCCCCCTCCCTATTATTTTTTTGCCAGGGAGAGGCCGAGCACCCTCCCTGTCTTACGGGATGCCCGTGAGAGGCTCAGCTCCCTCCCCTTTTTTTTTCTGCCAGGGAGGGGCTAAGCCCTCTCCCTGTTTTTTTTTTTTTTGCCAGGAAGGGACTGAGCCCCCTCCTTGTGTCTCTGTCTTACAAGATGCGAGGGAGGGTCTCGGCCCCCTCCCCAGTTTTTTTTTTGTCAGGGTGGGGGCGAGCCCCCTCCCTGTCTCTCTGTCTCACGGGATGAGAGGGAGGGGCCGAGCCCCCTCCCTTTTTTTTTCGCCAGGGAGGACCTCCCTGTCTCCTTGTCTTACGGGGTGAGAGGGAGGGGTCGAGTCCCCTCCCTTTTTTTTTTGCCAGAGAGGGCCCGATCTCCCTCCCTATCTTATGGGATGCGAGGGAGGGACCCCTCCCTGTTTTCTTTTTCGCCAGATAGGGATTGAGCCTCCTTGCTATATTGTTTTGTATATTTGAGTTTCGCAGGTACGTTGCTGAGCTAATTCCGCGATGCTTAGTGCTAAGCATTGCATATGGCTAAAAATGCAATATAAAAATAAATAAGAAAAAAATGCAAAGGCAAAAGTAATTCAAATAGGGTAAATACCCATGGTGAGTAAGTGATGCAAGCACATCACATGTTATTTAATTTATTGGATCCAATACTTTTCTGTTCACACACTCACTTAGTTGTTGATATCTAGGACTGCTTTGATGGAGTTTGGAGATCATAGCTGAGCATGATTTTAATATATGAGAATAGAAGTGTTCTTATTTTTTGAGTACGGATTTCATGCTAGGCATGATAGTAGTTAGCGGGATATTAAAGTGTGTTTGTTGCAAGTACATGTTTAATATTATTTTGATATGAATGATTTGAATGTATTATAATGTTTGATGTGTTTGTATTCATGTTTGCATGAAGTTATTTTCCATTTAATTATGCCTTCCATGTGAAATTGTATCATGAAAATATGCTTCAAATGAATGTATCGTTTTATGAAATATGATTTCATATTTCTAAATATCCTCATGATGTGTATAAATATGATGTGATGGTGTTTCACACGAAAATTTACGCATTAATTGAAACAAAAAATTACTCACAAACAATCACCAAACAAGAATTAATAGATAAATTATATATTTTTTCATCATAGCATTATTAAGATTCTCTTTTAACTGATAATGAATATATCTATAATATTATAGGACAAAATGACTGCAAACCGTGAATGAATGTACCGTAAGATAGTTGATAATGAGGTGTCACATGAATATATGGATGGTGTTGACAATTTTATTGAATTCACAATGGCAAGTGTCAGTACAGTGGATCCCACCGGTCGGATCAGACGGCTCTGCACGATGTGTAAGAACAATCGATTTGTACAACCTCATGACGTTAGACATCACCTACACAGGAAGGGTTTTGTTAGTGATTATCAGAATTGGATGCTTCATGGTGAAGAATTTTGAAATAATTTTGACACACGGGTGAATATGGTGCACGATAATCCATATACGGATTTGATATTTGATGCTGCTTGACCAGAAATGGGTTCTGCTATAACGACCCCAACTCACCTCCTTAAAAATGTAGTTTTTTTTTTAAACCATTATAGAAACCATTCCATAAGTCCTGGGGCCTTTACAGTTCCACTCCCAATTGAATAACAACACACCATAATAAAGCTTACACTTATCGTCCAAACCACCAATCCTTTATTGAAATACTAATAACACTATAAGAAAATCGTGGATTAGCGACGGACTATATCCATCCCTAATCCGTCGCTAAGTCATCGTTAAACTGTTTAGCGATGGCTTAGCGACGGATTAGCGATGGATAACACCCATCGCAAATTTTTGCTCGCTAATTAGCAAAAAACTTATATGTCGTTACTTTCGTTGCTAATTTGCGACAGATTAGCGACGAACAATATCCTTCGCTAAATTTTAAAAACAAAAAAAAATTAAGTGATCCCTGTCAAGCGGTATTCTGACAACAATAAGCCGGACTTGTACCGCACCCGAAAGGCATTGCACAGAACGACAATTCTGCCTCGTCGCCGGACTTGTACCATCCTCCGTGAACCGATGCTCTCTGACATGCTCTCTGGCATGCTCTCCGGCATCGCTGTCCTTCGTGAATCGGCGTGCTCTCCGACGTCGATGTCCTTCAACGATCACTATGCCTCATCGTCGTTCTCCGTGAACCGGCATCGTCGTCCTCCATGAACCGGCGTCGCCATCCTCCGTGAACCGGTGTCGCCGTCCTCCGTGAACCGGCATTGCCGTCCTCCGTGAACCGGCATGCTCTCCGGCGTTGCCGTCCTCCGTGAACCGGCATGCATGCTCTCCGGCATCGCCGTCCTCCGTGAACTGGCATGCATGTGATCTCCGACGTTGCCGTCCTCGGTGAACCGGCATGCTCACTGGCGTCGCCGTCCTCCATGAACCCACATGCATGCTCTCTAGCGTCGCCGTCCTCCGTGAACCAGCGCGCTCTTCGACGTCGCAGTCCTTCGAAGAAGCCAATTTAAATCGAGCGAGGTCAATTTAAATTTCAAACAGGGAGAAGGAAAATTTCGCGCTCGGTTTAAATCGAAAATTAGCGACGGATTGGCAATAAAAAAATTCCCTCGCTAAATCCGTCGCTAAAATGTTTTCTTGTATTGAGAATTAGCGACAAAAAATTTGGTGTCGCTAATCCATCTCTAAGTAGCGATAGCGACAGATTCATGAAGAAAGTTTTCTCTAGCTAATCCGTCGCAAATTTGTGACGGAAAAAATCTGTCGCAAATTTTTGTCGCTAATTAATAATTTTCTTGTAGTGTAATAAGTCTAGAGATAATTGCATAAAAGAACTATTCAGAGTGCAATAACAACTAAATAAAACGAAAATAAAATAAAAGTAGAGCCACAACATGAATCTGTGATCTGTGTAGCAAGTGTGTGACACCCATAACTTTCTAAGACGCCAATCGCTTCACTGATTTTCTGCTTCTACGAAAAACCATAAAAAGAGAGAGTCAGAAATCCAAAGAATTCTGCGTACATATCCCTCTAATGAAAATAAGTGAGCATAAAGAACACATGTACAACTTTATGCAATTTTTCAGAGGAATGCAATTTTAACAATTACTTAAACTAATTTAAGCATTCATGCAACATTTATTAAGTATACAAGAACCTTAATCAACAACAAGTATTTCAATTTAAGTAAGCAAGGTATTCTACATGCATTAAAATTTAACCATCACCCATCCAACAACATATAACATTTAAGGGAAGAAGTAAATTATGCATGTCCTAATGCATAACAGGGTTATGCATGATTTATGTGCAATGTATGAACACCTTATTGTCTTTTATTTAATTAAGTTCTTGTTTCCATATGCATGCCTTATTAAATGCATACAATTTAAGTTCCACTTTTTAATTACCATTGTCCACGGATACACCCAACAGGTAAAATCCCTGAGGTCAAGTTAGGTTCTTATGGTAGCTTAGCACACAATTTATATTTTATTATTGGGTTTCAACTTAGCCCTCGACCGAATCACCTTCGGAACATTAGACCTCCATATCTAATGTCGGGGACACAAGGGACACCCCACGCTCACAAGTGTCACTTTTTTTGTACCAAAACAATCACAACTGTAACAAACACACCATTCCCAGGTAAATTGGTAGACTCTCTCTAAAACCGTAGCCAGGAGAAGGAGCCTCAATATCGGGTTCAGGGGACCAAATTTAAGCACACAGAGTTTTTGTATCCTCACAGTCTCTCCAAGACCGGATCGCTAAGACCTCCATTCTCTAGATAGAAGATCTCAGAACATATATTACACTGTTCTCATTTCTTACATTTTTATTAAAGTCAATTCTTTAAGTTTGCAACACCATATGCGAAAGTAAAGTGAAAACTCGCATCCTCTCTTAAGGGATTTCAGCCCGTGTAAACACATAGCACAGTGCAATACAATGCAATAAAAGTAAATATGATTTTTTTTTGTGATGCTTTTAAAAGTAACCAAAGAAAGAGCAAACCAATGCTCAAGGCTCTCTAGGCCTGCGATGATTCATTTCGATCGTCGATGCACCATATGCAAACACCATAATAACTTACAATGTATGCAATGATGTCAACATGCTTCCAAATGCATATTTGTATATGTCAATTTAACCATATACATGATATGTCACATTCCTGTGCATGTGCTTGATACTCATGTGCATGTACCTTTATGTGACCAATTCACAAACATACTCCTATCCACAAATCATCTCAAGTTGGACAAGTGAGCATGTATATACAAAACACACATAGATTTTATATATGCCCATGCACTTAAGGCAAACTTTATACTTAAACATGCCACATCAAACATATAAGCACTTACAATCTTAACATGTAGTGAAATCAAAGTGCATGTATGTCATATGTTCTTGAAATTTATCATGCATAGAGAGATTAATATCCCAGATTTTACTAGTCACATAACCAGGCACTGCTTACATAAGCTGAAAAATATCACATCATTAACAGGGTATGATTCCAATAAGAGAGGATCTTCGTAATTGGACTAAAGCGAGGAACTACATTCTGTCAATGTGTGTTGCCTCAGGTAGCCCCACTGACATAGGGTATGCCATCTCAGATTATACTCGGGAAAGAAGTTTTCTCACCTAGATAATTAAATTCAGTTATTAACCTTACAACAAAAAGTTATTTCTTGTCGATGGATTTCCTATGCATAGTCACTTCGTCAGTGAACCAGACACAGATGTGTCTATAATAATATGTAGAGTTTCCCCCCTACTTCCATTTAGACTATTTCAGAAGATGCAAGAAACTACACAGGGTTTTATCCATGTGTCCTAACACAAAAGAAATCCTGCTACCTATACCCAGCCCATAGCTTTTGTTTTAACATACAGAAAGTTTCCTAACGTAAGCCCATAAATTCAGAATTTTCATTTACAAAGAAATCACCACTTTGGAAACACACATAGGCAGATTAAATTTATGAAACATACTAAAAAGGGAATGACCAATGTATCACTCAAGTCAAGAATGTCAATGTATTTATTAATGCCAAACAAGAATATCAGGATCTTGAACCTAAAATTTTATTTATTTATTTATTTTACCTAAGACCCCATACCAACACCCAACCGACTGACTGAGCCGGCTTGGCCTACCTTGGCCCTGCCACAGCGAGCACACGTACCCAGCCTAATAGGTCGGTTGGGGCTCGGCCAAAACTAACACAACACCCAGCCGACTGGGTCGGCTGGGCCTGTCGCCTACCACCATCAAATTAAACCAAATGACCTCATCTCTTTCTTTCTTTCTTTTTTTGTACTACGCTGTCCTGAACCAGCCGACGGAGTCAGCAGGGCCTGACAAGGCATAGCAGAGCACAGGCTGAGCCTGCGCATCCCCTGTCTCTGGCAGTCAGCTGAGTATCACTCAGCTGGCTGCTAGCCGACCTATGTCCTAGGATCACAAAATTTCTTTTTTTTTTATGACCTAGCCGACCCAGTCGGCTGGGTTTGGCATTCAACCAACCTCACTCAAACATGCAATTCCTGAGAAATCAGACATGGGGATGATCTGTGTGCCGTTCCTCTATTTCACCCAAAGAAAAAGGGCATAAGATCAAACCAGAGTTCGATTTCTCACCAAATCCATAGGGGAGACCTGTACCTTAGAGCCAACGCTTTGGAGGTGGATGATGCAGTGGGAGGAAAGGTTGGCCTAGCCTTGACCGTGCTGCAACGAAGAGAACACTGCTCCCACCAACCTCGTATGCTCTGGCATTGCGAAGGGGGGGGGGGGGGGGGGTCGAGAGGAAGGCAGAGAGAGAAGGTCTAGTGAAGAGGGAGAGATCCTCTCATCTCCCCTTTTATCGCATTGAACCCCTCCCCTCTTTCCGATAGACGCGGGGTCGGTTATGCCTTCTGTAATCGCCCCCTCCTCCCCTTCGATAATTACAAGAATCGTGCCCTAGGCATGATTCTTGTTTCCCCTATTTTATAAAGCGCAGTCTGGATTTGGGTTTTAAAACCCTACCGAGTTACGGATCCGAGTCGGGTCCGACCCAGGTCCGCATGTTTTTAAAAGTTTTTTTTTTGAACAAAAGTTTTACATATGCTATGGGACATAGTGATGCACCAACTGGGGTAGAGGAAGAAGCAACAAACGGTGCAACTAGTAGATTTTATGACTTACTTAGAGATGCTGATGAGCCACTGTGGAATGGTTGCGAGAGTCACACTATCTTGTCTGCAGTTCTTCAACTACTGAATTTGAAGTCAGAGTATAATTTAAGTCAATCATATTTTGACCATTTGTGCTCTATTGTGAAGAGTATGTTGCCCAAAGATGAGAAATTGCCACAAAATCTTTACCGTGCAAAGGTTATGGTCAATGCTCTAGGTATAAGGTATCAAAAGATAGATGCTTGTCCAAATCACTGCATGTTGTATTTCAAATATCAAGAAAATAGCAGATCAAGTCCATCATGTGGACATCCTCGGTTCAAGCCAAAGACAAGGGGAAATGGTAGCACAAGGTCAAAAGAAGTGTCATATAAGTCACTCTGCTACTTTTCTCTCACCCCTAGATTGCAACGACTGTATATGTCTTCAAGGAAAGCTAAACAAATGATATGACATGCAAATAAAGTTTGACATGATGAAGACAAGATCACAGATTCTGTTGACGCGAAAGCTTGGAGGCACTTTAATCGTACTCATCAGAAATTCGTAATGGAAGTAAGAAATGTGAGACTGATGGATTTAATCCATTTGGGGGTAGATCAATCCCATACTCGTGTTGGCCGGTATTTGTCACCCAATACAACCTTCCTCCAAGTTTGTATATGAAGCGTCAAAATATTTTCTTGTCTCTATTGATCCCTGGTCCAACTTCTCCGGGCCAAAATCTTGATATATATTGACGACCATTAATTGATGAATTAAAAATACTATGGGATGACAGTGTTCTCACCTACGATGCCCACAAAAAATAAAACTTCAATATGAAGGTTGTTGTTCTATGGACAATCAGTGACTTCCCTGCATATGGTATGTTATCTGGTTGGAGTACACATGGGAGGTTGGCATGTCCGTACTGCATGGAGGATACAAAATCTTTTAGATTGACGCATGAATGGAAGCCATGCTGGTTTGATTGTCATCGTTGATTTATACCCAGCAACCATCCGTTTCGACGACAAAGAAATGTGCTTTGAGCAAACACAACTGAAATGGAAGGTCCACCCACAAGGTTGTCTGGCATAGAGATTTTAAGAAGATTGTGATACTTTCTATGTGAACTGACAGATGCCCGTAGGCTGACACCCTTCCTTGGATTTGGGAAGGATCACATTTCGATAAAGAAATCTATATTTTGGAAACTTCCATATTGGTTGGCCTTATTGATACGACATAATTTGAATGTCATGCATGTGGAGAAAAATGTGTTTGATAATGTGTTTAATATGGTAATAAATGTGAAAGGGAAAATGAAGGATAATCTGAAGGCCCGTATGGATTTAAAAGTAATATGTAAAAGACCAGAATTGAAACTCAAAGAGTACAATGACAAAGTACTGAACCCAAAGGCAAGGCACGTACTTGGACCAGATCAAGTAAAACAAGTATGTCAATGGTTGAGACAGTTGAGATTTCCAGATAGATATGTCTCTAACATTGCTCGGGCTATGAAGGTAGATGATGGATAGTTATATGGGTTGAAGAGTCATGATTGTCATGTCATTATGCAATGATTGATACCCTTAGCATTCCATGATATGTTAGACAAACCTATATGGGCGGTATTATCCGAGTTGAGTAGATTTTTTAGATCATTATGCGCATCAGAAGTCAAAGTATTTAAGGTAAAGAATCTCAAGGATGCTGTCGTCACTACTATTTGTCAGCTAGAGAAGCTTTTTCCACCAGCATTTTTCAATGTTATGGAACATGTGATCATACATTTGCCATATGAACTAAGGGTTGGTTGTCCTGTGCAATATCGATGGATGTACCCATTCGAAAGGTATATATTTTTTTATATTTTTCTTTTCAATGCTATTGAGAAATTTACTATAATCTGAGATGTGTATTGTTGACAAATGCATGTTTGACCTAAAAAAAAAGGTTCAGAATAAAGCAAGAGTAGAGGGTTCAATTTGTAAGATGTACACTTTAGAAGAAATTTTAAATTTCTCATTTATGTACTTTTAACCTTACATTCCAACACGTTACACATGCCACCTCATAATGATGATGGAAAACAATTTACTGTAACTGAAAAATTATTGATATTTCAACCACTTGGGCATGCATTTGGCAGTTGCCGGTCAAGACTCTTGGAAGATCGAGAGCAAGACGCAACACAAATCCACATCCTTTTTAATTGCTCAGCAATCGACCCATACATCGAGTAAGTATACTTAATATGTAACACTAAGTTCTATACGTGCGTACATGATTCGGTAATATAAGTATTTGTTAAGTGCAGATGATTTAATCTGGAGTTGCAAAGAAAACTTTCACATCTCACTGATATAAAAGTACATAAAGAACGTGAAAATAAGTTTGTGGCATGGTTGAAAGAGTTGGTAAGGACGATGATATACATTCTTTCCGTGTAAACATTAATCAAATACTTAATTGGTCGTGATCACAGTCAATGTTTATGCTTGTAGGTCCACCATGGTGATATTAAAGATCAAGGAATATGTGATTTACAAAATGGTTCTACCAAAGTTATGCAATGTTACAACGGGTACATCGTAAGTGGTTATCGATTTCATACAAAAGACTATGGTGTCAACAAGTCAACGATGAATAGTGGCGTGTGCGTCAAGGGTAGCAGCTACGCTGAAAATGAACATGACTACTACGGTGTTATAGAAGAAATAATGAAGTTTACTTACTTAGGCACAAATAATAGTGTAACTTTATTCAAGTGTCATTGGTTTTATCCCACAACAACAAGAGTCAACAAAGCCTCATGCATTGTGAAGGTGAATCATAAATCAAGGTTTGGAATATATGAACCATTCATATTAGCCTTGCAAGCTCAACAAGTTTACTATACTTCATATCCGAGTACAAGGAAGTCAGATAGAAATAAATGGTAGGCAGTTTGTAAGGTGAAGTCTAAACTATACCTCGAATATGATCAGTTACAGGAAGACAAGATTGTTGAAGAGGGTGATTACTATCAATTAGATGATATGTATGACTTCTCTTATGATCATAATATTGCACATAGTATGCATGTCATATCTCCATTGTTCGATGGCACATACATGCAAGAATGTGATCTAAATGATATACCAAGTGTATGAAGGCTCAATGAAGAAGAAGATGACGAAGAGGAAGATGATGATAAAGAAGAATATGAAAATCAAACAAGTGATGAGAAATCATTCTCGAGCTAGTGAAATACATCTTGTAATACATACCGCTATTTGATGTGAATGATTTGAATGTATTGAAATATATTACAATGATTTGAATGATTTGAAGGTATTACAATGTTTGAATATATTGTATGAAGTTATTTTCGATTTAATTATGTATCTTCGATAGGTATAGAGTTATGATTTGAATGTATTGTAACGTGTTTGAATTATTTAAATGTATTGCAATATTTGAATATCTTGCATGAAGTTTTTTTCAATTTGATTATGTATCCATAAAGATATAGAGTTGTGTAACTAATCCAATTGTATTGCAAGTTAAGGATACGTTATCCATGATTAGCAAGTGATGTCATATCTTATGTTTTAATGTATTGCAATATTTGATGTGAATGATTTGAAGGTATTGCAATGTTTGAATATATTGCATGACATTTTTTATTTGTTAGAATATGGTTCGTGGAGGTCACAGTCGTCAAGCACCCAGTGGTAGCCAGTCTCAGCCTTCATCTTCACTGACTGCTTTGATAAGTATATCATTTAAATAATTGTATACTTGATTAGTTTAAATGTGCATTGTGTGAATTCTAACTCATTGTTCTGTAGGTGATGTTTCACCTATATATGACCCACGTACACCAGTTACGCATACACATCACGAGACAACACTGGATGCAGGGTCTTCTCAGTGTGACACATGACGACTAATTCAAATAGTGTATATTGATAGTCGACCATAAGCATTTCATTGTCACTTGTCCAATACTTATCTTATAAATAGTGTATATCGACAATCGATTGTTAATATGTATCAATTCATATGCAGTGCGAGGTTTGAGCAGCAAGAAGTAATACGAGAAATTAGGAAGTCACTACTGCAACATCTTTCAGGATCGATAGCGCAATGGAAAGAGTACCTGATGGAGGTGTTAGATAGATTAATGTCCCCATTCATAGTATGCAATCGTTTATCATAACTAATGTGTTTCATATTCATGTGTGCTAACTTTCTGAAAGTATTTGTAGGCTTTCCATTGCTTCGCGACTGCGAACGAGAAGAAAGACACGAGGGTAGTATGGCAGAAAGTGACTGCCAATCGTTTTGCCGACATGCTGTACAATATGAAGACTGCAACAAAAAAATCAACTGATGGGATAGATGATCCACTATAGTGGAAGAGCCATAAGCCTTCTACTATTAAAAGAGATTATTGGGAGGGCATGTGTGACAAGTGGGCGATCAATGAACTTCGAAACCACTCAGCAAAGGCTATACAAAATCGAGCAAAGATGCTTGATGTCTATCTACACACAAGTGAATCTAGGACTTTTGTGAGCCACCAGAAGAAAATGGTAACTCATCAATATATATATATATATAAAATCAAATTTATAAGTATTTATGCATACTTATTAATCAAATTTTTTATCATTTAATATTACAGGAAGTAGAAAAAAGAGACATTGTGCCTTACAAGGATATGTTTGTTGAAACACATAAACGTAAGAGCACGAAAGATTTTGTATCAGAGAAGTCGAGAGTGACATCAATATGCATTTATTGTATTAATAAACATTGTAATATACAAGTTACTATAAATTACATTATCATAAATATTGTAATTCTTAATTATTAATTTATATTCTAATCATTACTTTGTAGGAGTCATACGAGCAACAAATGGTACAACGATATGACAATGACTCCACTCAGCATCCACCTTTTGATCCTGCAGCATGGGTGACTGTAACTGGTGAACTCAAAAATGGTCGTGTGTTCGGGTTTGGGAGTAACATGAACACCACACCAATCGTTGCCTCCTGCAGCCATGGCTCTCAGAGTTCTACCTCCACCATCAACTCCCAACGTTCGATTGACCCTGCTATATCTTGGGATGGTGTATGTCAGTGTCTTGATGACAAAATACAATACTTTTAAAATGAAGCCATTCCCAATATTGTCCGTAATGAGTTGTGCAACTTTTTTTTAGGATAGGGGAACTTCGTCTATATTCAGCATGAGCTCTGATGCCTGTCAAGTATAAAGATTCATGTCATTTGTCTCATGTCATTAGATTTCAAGTTAGTATATGCATGATTGAATACATATATGCATGATTGCCTCACTATGAATTTTTTGACACCTTATAACACATATATGCATGATTGATTCACTATACAATTTTTATGACACCCTTATAACACATATATGCATGATTGAATCACTATGAAAGTTTTTTTACAACCTTACAACACATATATGCATGATTTCATCACTACAAATTTTTCTTATTGCCTTATAACACATATGTGCATGATTTAATCACTATAAAAGTTTTTTGACAACCTTAGAACACATACAAGCATGCTTTCATCACTATGACAACCTTTGAACACATATGAGCTTGATATTAGCATATATGAAAGTTTTTTAATGCCTTATAACACATATATGCATGATTGAATCACTATAAAAAAATTTGACTGCCTTAGAACATGATACGCATGATTGAATCACATATAAAGTTTTTTTACTGTCTTAGAACACATATGAGCATGATTGAATCACTATAACATTTTTTGACTGCCTTAGAACATGATACACATGATTGAATTACATATAAAGTTTTTTGACTGCCTTAGAACACATATGAGCATGATTGAATCACTATGAAAGTTTTTTGATTGCCTTATAACACATATGAGCCTGATATTAGCATATATGAAAGTTTTTTGTCTGCCTTATAACACATATATGCATAATTGAATCAATATGAAAGTTGTTTGACAACCTTAGAACACATATATGCATGATTGAATCAATATGCAAGTTTTTTGACAACCTTAAAACACATATATGCATGATTGAATCACTATGAAAGTTTTTTGACAACCTTACAACACATACAAGCATGCTTTCATTACTATGAAATTGTTTTACTGCCTTAGAACACACATATGCATGATTGAATTACTATAAAATTTTCCTTAGAACACATTTATCCATGATTGAATCAATATGCAAGTTTTTTGACTGCTTTAGAACACATATGAGCATGATTGAATTACTATGAAAGTTTTTTGACAACATTAGAACACATATAAGCATGATTTCATCACTATGGAAGTTTTTTACTGTCTTGTAACACATATATGCATGATTGTGATACATAACACATTTATTTGACAGCCTTATAAACCATATATGCATGCGTGAATCACTGTGACATTCTTTGACAACCTTAGCACACATATCTACATGATTGAATCACTATAATTTTTTTTCCAGTCTTAGAACACATATTTGAATTCTGTTAATGTCCTTCAGTTTATTGCTAGTCTATGTGTCATTCGGTCATTTACTTTGTTGCATTAGATTAAGTGCATTGCATATAATTTATTTCATTATATTTTGTTTATAAATACTAACATTTTAGTTCTCTTATAGGATGCTTGAGATGATCAGCATAGAGGAACTGATGGAGGCATGGAGGGAGGAGCAGATCGAGAAAATAAAGTGGATGATGCCCAAAATATTGGCAAGGATTAGATTCATTTGTTTAATTTGTTTGATGTACTTATAACTAATTATAACTTGGCAAGGACTGTATTTGATTGTTAAAGTTTGTTTAACTTAGAACTTGTCTCAAATTTGTTTCACCTGTACATGTATTTTTTATGTGTACTTTTTTTTAAAAGCAGATTGTATAAATTGTATAATGAAAATTTTTTCTCGAGTTTTAAAATATTTCAAATTTTTTTTAATTTTTTTTAAATTTTTTTATTAAAAATTAGCGATAGGTTAGCGACAAATAATATATGTCACCAATTTGAAGCAGTCGTCAGTTTACGATGGAATTTAAGCTGTCGCTAATGGTCGTCGCCAAATTAGCGACAGACATTAGCGACAGATATGTATCGCTCATTAAATAGTAGCGATGGATTAAATTCTATCGCATAACCAAATAAGTCTCGAATTAGTGACAGACATGATCCATCGCTAATCCATCACTACTTAGTGATGGATTGACGATAGATAAATTCTACCACAGTTTAGCAACTAGGGTTATGCGACAAACGCTATCCATCGCTAATCCATCGCTAACGTATTTAGCGACGGATTAACGATGGCTTAGCGATGAATAACATCTGTCGCTAATACACATTCTTCTTGTAGTGTGAAGAGAACCCTAATCAATAAAATCAAACAAAAATCTAATCAATGAAATTCATACAAAAACATAATCAATAAAAATCATACAAAAAACCCTAATCTAAGAAATGTAATATCACATATTTTCGTACTATCATTTTATGAGATTTTCGAAAATTTGGCTAAGTCTAGGTAAAAACTCATTTGAAGCTTGGTTTTTAGACTAATGTTTTTGAGTCTGGGCTTGGCCTAGGTCCCATCGACAAGGTCGTAACGAGCCAATCAAAGCGAGATAAAGAATTTTAATTTTGATCTTTAAATTCAAGCAAAAATTGAGCAAAATTTAGGTTATTTTTGGGCAAAATTTAGAATTTTATATGCATGTAATATGTCGTTGGATGTGTCTCAGAATTCTGAGCGCAACATTATTTTACTTTCCTAATTTGAGTCCCGATTGGCCCAAAAATCACACTTTTTTAAAAATTGAGTAGTTTGTCGAAATAGATCCGAAGTTGGATCAGATTGGATCCAAGGCCTACGATCTGAACTAATATGAATTTGGGTCTTATTTAAGTCCTACTTAAATCTGGATTTGATCCAGATCTTGATCCATTTTTTTAGGTATGGGTTTGGATCTTGGACCCCGATCTAGATCCAAATCTAAGCCCAACATTTTTTCTGCTTTAAATTCAATATAAAGCCTTAATTTGGAGTTTAATAAGGTTGAGAAGGCTTTGGGGTTAATTTGTTTATTTTTAAAAGTTTTTAGATATTTGTAATTAATTAATTAAATAATATCAATTCTGAATTTTTATTTTTGGGGCTAAGCAGGACTCTTGAAAAGAGTCCTTATTCCATCTTAAGAGAGGTTAAGAAAGAGTTCTAAAAGGATTGGAAGTGTTTTTTTTTTAAAAGTCAACATTTGGTAGTGTTTCAAAAAAATTAAGAAACTAAAGGAGAGAAAAGTTTCATTGGTATGGAAACTCTCTTCTCCAACCCTTTTAGAAAGGACTGGAGAAGGGGGGGACGTCACCCCCTCTCCCATTCATTATACACAACAAACAAAAAAAAAGAAAGAGAGAGAGAAGGAAAAGGAGAAGAAAGACGGAAAGAGGAGAGAGGGAGAGAGAAGAAGAAGAAGAAGAAGAAGAAGAAGAAGAAGATCTTCTTCTCTAGCCCATCCGCTCTTTTCACCATGTTTTCTTTGTTTTTCACATCAAGGTACGTGTCTCCTCTTTTGAGTTTAAGTGAGAAATCGAATACAGTTCGATTTCATGTAATCTCTTGGATGAAATCCATGAGAAAAATGTTTGTATGGTTGATTTTTTCAAAAGTGCATGGAAGATAATCCATGGATCTTCCTCCATGTCTGAATTCTTGTTTTTCTTGTACTTTTTCATAAAAAAAATGTGTACATGTGATAACAAAATTTTATTGAGTGTAGGAATGGTTCCTTTAGAACCCCCCTTTAATGATTTTTGTTTTTCTATGGATGGATCATGCCATGGACTGAATATATGCACTTTCCAGCACATGTGTGTGTAATGGTGGGTTTATTAAAACCATTGAAATTTACATGCCTTCTTAAATAGGTATTCATGAGTAGGCTTAATGCCCATGTCACATGTTTTTTTTAGCATGGACATGGTTTTGTTTGTTTGTAACCCAATGCAATTGAAATTATAGCTTAAACATGCATATGTGGGTCATGAGTCTGTAAACACAGGTATGCATGAATATGATAATGTTTTAATGCATGTTTCTCATTCATATACCTATGCACTATTTAAAAAAAAATAAAATCGGGTTACTGGGGGACCTCCTTGTCCCTTTTGTTAGACCTCACAGTCTGACCGATCTGGCCAACCAGGTCTGATGAGACCTGGCAAGTATTGGCAAACCAGCCAGGCTCGACTGGACTGCATCCAGCCGGCCTGACAGGGTCTGCCGAGCCTCTAAACTCAGTTGAGTGACTCGGCTGAGTCGGCCCAGGTCAAACAATAACAAAAAAAAAAGAGAGGGGGAGCTAACAATAAATTTTTTTAGTGGTTGTCTAGTCCAGACAACATACAAATGTTCGGACCTGGGCCTGTGTATGGGCTGTCAGGCCCAGCCGGTCGGCTGGGCTGACTTGGCTAGCTTGAGCTGACGGGGGTCTACCTGGCTCAGTCTGGCCCTTGGGCAGGACTGGGACAGGCCTGGCAGTCCCCTGCCAGGTCTGTTCCAGGGTAGACCAAACCCGACCCAGTTGACTAGGGTCAGCTGGGCTTGTTTGAAACCCCAGTCAACTGGGTGTAAACTTTTTTTTAAGGAAAAAAAGAGTAAAGAAATCTATTATATGTTGTGATTTATTTTTCAAATGTGAAACTCAAAAAAAATTAGATTAACTGTATGCATATAAAGTAATAAAGGTTCATATGTTTACATAGTGGGATACCATGCTTAATTAAAAGGTTATGACTTAGTTGTTGCATATGTGAAATTTATAGTTGTAGCATGCAAAGGATGGCACGAGCATTCCTATGTTTTTAAAAAAATGCATTGTTAGTGATAACATGTATGAACAGGCAAGTGTAGTTGTAAACTTAAGAAAAATATGCATATTCAAAAGGAATAGTTGTATTGTCAGTTATGTATGTACTTGATGAACTTATGTGTTGTTATGTATATGCATTGACAGGTATATGCACACGTAAGAAAAATTATGCATTAATGTTTACTCCAAATAGAAAAAGTGCATTGATAGTTACATATGTACTTAATCAAAATATGCATGTGATGTTTATTCCAATGAAAGACATGCATTGACAAGTATGTATGCACACACAAAATCAATAAGTTAGGTGCATGCACCATTACTTGAATATTCACATAGTTGGCTAAAGTGTGCGTTGCACGATAGCATACATGTAACATGAACATGTGAGTTAAAGTTTGTATTTGACATTGATACATGAAGTAAGTGAAAATGTGCATTGACATGAATATATACATGATGAAAATATGCAATGGACATGATCATGCATAATGAATGGGACCATGCAATTGACTTGAAAATGTGCATTAAATGAAAGTGTGCACTTGTTACTATCACATAAATTGAATGTAAACATGCTTCTAAATATCTTTGTTTTATACACATAGCTAAAAGCTCCATATATGAATGTGCATTTAGAAAGCATGTGAATTATGATGTGTTGTTATGGTTTTTGCATATGGTGCATCGATGATCAAAATGAATCATCGTGGGCTTGGTAGGACCTGAGCTTTGGCTTGCTCTTTTTTTATGTACTTTTAAATGCATCATAAAAATCATATTTATTTTTATTGCATTGTATTGCACTGTTCTATGTATTTCTAAAGGCGGAAGTCCCGTAATGGTTCTCGTAGGGGTAGATGCGAGTTTTTGCCTTCGCTTTTGCATGTTGAATTGCAAAACTCAATAATTGACTTTTAATAAAAAGATAATGAATAAAAATAATATAATATACATTCTGGGATCTCTCATCGAAATAATGAAAATCTTAGAGATTTAGTTTTGCGAAACCACGAAGATACAGAAACTTTGTGTGCTTTACTTATTACCCCTAAACTCAATATTGAGGTTCTTTCTCCTGGTCACGGTTTTAGGAAGAGTCTGTCAATTTATTTAGGGATAGTGTGTAGACACAGTTGTTGTTGTTTTAGTATACCAAAAAAGTGACACTATTGGATGTTGAGGTCCTTAATGTCCCGACATTAGATGTGAATGTCTAATATTCTAAAGGTAATTCGATCGAGGTCTAAGTTTAGAACCCAGTAATAAAATACAATTTATGTGTTAAGTTACTCTAGGAAGCCTACTTGACCTCAAAAAATTGTATTTGTTTGATGTATCCGCGGGTAACGGTAACTAAAAAGAGGAAGTTAAATTGTATGCATTTAATAGAGCATGCATATGGAAAAAAGAACTTTAAGGAAAGATAATAAAGTGTTCATGCATTGCACACAAATCATGTATATTCCTGCTATGCATTATAACATGCATGTTTACTTGTTTTCTTAATTGTCACATATTGGTGGATGCATGTTGTTTGATTCTTAATGCATGTTAAATGTCCTGGTTACTTAAATTTGTGATCCCTGTTATTTATTAATGTATTTTCATGCTTAGTAGTTGTTCCCTACTGCATACATGCTTAAATTGAATTATGTAAATGTCATAATTGTATTCTTCTAAATTATTGCATGAAATCTTATATGTGTTCTTTATGCTCATTTATTTTACTAGAGGGACTTGTACACAGAATTCTTCGAATTTCTGACATCCTCTTTCTGTGGTTTTTTGGTGTCGTAGGAGATCAGTGAAGCGACTAGCTTCTAGGAGAGCTACGTGTGTTACGTTTTTTGCTAGACAGTTCACAGAGGGACATCGTGGCTCAGTAGTCTTTACTTTCCTTTTTCATATAAGTGTTTATGCACTCTGAATTTCATTTATGCAATTGTCTCGAGACTTATCACTTATTATTCAATAAAAGTTTGGTTTAGTTTGGTTTGATATCGATGATAAATGTAAGTGCATTTATGGTGCGTTTGGTTATCCAATTAGGAGTGAAACTGTAAAGACCCCGGGTCTCTGAGATTATTTCCGTAATTGATTTTAAAAAAAAAATCCGCATTTTCAAGGGGTATGAGTTGGGGTCGTTACAAGAAAACCCTCACGTATGAAAAACTAAAAATGCTCTAAAAAGAAATTTGATTCAAACTGAAATAAAAGAAGAAGAAAAAAAAGGGCGGGGGAACCTCGTCGGCAGCCTCGCATTGTCTTGCCGACCTCACGTCACCTCAACGACGGCCTCGTGTTGCCTTGACTGTGGTGGCCTCATCTCCGGCATTGGTGACTCCCTAGCTGCAAAGTATATATATATATATATATATATATATATATATATATATATATATATATATATATATATATATATATATATATATAGATAGAGAGAGAGAGAGAGAGAGAGTCGGGGGACCCTTACCTTCTACTTGTTTTTAACGTGTTTTTTGCGTCATGTTTTTTTTAACAGGGGGAGGGGTGTTACAGAAATAACACCTGCATCCCAGGCTTGTTGAAATCACCGCCCCCCACGTGCATTTAGTCCCATTTAGGGTGGGGGACAGTGATTCAAACATACCCTTCAGTAACCCGGTTATCAGCAAGGATTCCTCATCATCATAAAAAAAAAAGTGGTAGTACACTCTTTTAGTCAATGTTTTCATTAGCCGATACGCATGATATTGTCCTAAAGTCTATACATTGCAAGCTTGAATCGGTTATTTTTTGATAAATAAAAAAAATACAAAAAAATAATTTAAAATTATTTTAATAATTGTAACACGTCATGTATCGTTATGATTGACACGTAATCATTTTTTATTATTTGTTGAACGATACAGAAGGATTCACTCGAGTAAAGGTATCAGTCAATACAAGCTGAATTGATGGCCAAAAGATTGAGGGCCGATAGTGATACTGACAACATTGCTTTTAGTCTCTTTGTTGCTTGTTGGATCCAGTTTTAAGTCATGGTTTAGAAATGCTCATTACATCAGAGTCTATCACTTTTTCTTTTTTTGAAAGAAAGTAATTCATTCAGCATAAGTAATAGAGTTACAGCAGGAATTATGAGAAGTGAGAGGTATCACGCCCACAGTCCACACAAACAGTAATCAGAAACAGGGCGTGTTTCACATCCCCTGCTAACAGCAGGAACAGAGAAGCGTAAACAACATAAAAAAAACAAACAAATAGAGAAGCAAGGTCTATTGAAAGATAAAGAAACCCAGAGCTGCCCATTTTTTTTTCTTTCTTTCTGTCTCCTGACTTTGCTGCCGGTTGATGGGCTGCAGGGATTGAAGAGACGGAAAGCAGAGAAAAGTGAGCTGGAATTTTTTACTTCCAAATGCTGCCGCAATGTCCGGAATAAAGCAGACTTGGTTTATTTTACAATCTTAACAACTTAAATTAATGGCTTAGTGATTGTTGAAGTTTCGATCATCAATAGTGCTTTGCACTAAATCCATGGTGTTTGACAGTAGGACCGCAGAACGCATTCATTTTAAATTCAGAACTTAGGTCGTTAAACCAGCTACTTGAAAACAATAGGATTAATGTAGTTCTAATTCTCCAAATCCGTCATCGAATTATAGAAACCCAAATTTATGCAAGTTTAAACTATATGAGATTTTGATTTATCTACCTATATATATATATATATATCTACCTCTCTCTCTCTCTATATATATATATATATATATATATATAGAGAGAGAGAGAGAGAGAGAGCAATAAATTATAATCTTTTTAATTTTTTAAATCTTTGTGCACATCTTGACACTCGAAGATGTGATCTGCATATCTGGGCTAGAGTTAAAAAATCAATGGGCTACATCAAATTTTCAAAAACTAATACTTTTATATTGAAAAAAATATGATCCAATAATATATATATATATATATATATATAAGGATGGCAGTGGACCGAGGGACAACGGGGCTTCGCCCCGCCTTGCCCCGTTTGGACCGGAAGGTTAAAATCTATCTCCGTGCGGGGATGGACTTACGCTTTTTCCCGCCCCATCCCCATCCCCATCCCAATCCCTGCCCCGCCCCGTCCCCAATCCTTTAAGGGATGACTATAGACTAAGGGAGAATAGGGCCCCGCCCCACCTCACCGCCGTTTGGACCGGGGATGGAGGACATGAAACGAGGATGGAGGTTAAAATCCATCCTCGTTCAGGCGGGGATGGAGGTTCGAATTTTGAAACAGGGTGGGGGTGTGACCTTATCCCTCTCCTCCACCCCGGTCCACTGCCATCAAATTTGGTCAAAACAACTTTTCACTGTGAGTTTCTAACAGGAGGGTCCTGTCCACGCCGATACCAAATACTTTTTCATACATATATATATATATATATATATATATATATATATATATATATATATATATATATATATATATATATAACACTGTATCCGAAGCCTCTAGCATCCAATGCACGGCTGAGTGCTGGGTGTCAAAAATTTCAAAAAAAGAGACAGACGTTTTAAACAAAAAATTTTATGCCGCTGATCACCCGCGCTACTAGCGGCTTAAAAACCGCCTGATTTGTGTCGGACATTTTAGCTGTTTGATAATTCGGGCTACAATATATATACACACACGACCGCACGTGTGTGTACGTGAGATGATATTTAGTCACAGTCGTGTAAGCGTCCAAGCTGTTTAGAAATCATAGGTGTGAACTGTATCGACCCAATCCAACCTTCTGGATGAATTCAACAGTCTGTTAGCTAGGGAACACGCCTTGGGTTATGTTTTTCCGACACAAAAAACATGATTTATCTAATTATAAAAATCCTACACACTGTGAGCCATCGTTTTCTTAGCCATTGAAAAACCCATCTACCCATCATAATCACATGGTCTTAAACCGGTTTTCTGGCAAGCAAACCACGTAGATCACATCTATAAAGTTTAATTTGCAAAAGAATCCAAAAACGAAAGTTGAAAAGTGGTATTTAGTTGATTTTGACATACAGTGATCTTACCCTATATATATATATAAGAAAATGGAAACCTACTCACTAGAAAACCTACCAAAGCTACCCAATAAATAATATTTTATTGATTTTCAGGGTTTTGTTTTTAATTCCGACCTTGCAAATGTGTTCAGCACGATTGATTTACTAAAAAGTAACTTTGGATCATGCATTTTGGATGAAAAAAAATGGTATTTGAAGCCTCAAAAATTTATAAAAATTGTGAGCTGGTGATTTTTTAAAAGCTTATAAAAACCTGTCCATGCATCCAAATCAAATGCTCCAATACTTATTCTTATAAAAAACAAGCATATATGGATCAGTAAGGTAAGAATTTTCTAAAAAACACCAAAAGTCCTATAAAATGTATCTTAGTGAGTATGTTTGGTAGGTTATATATATATATATATATATATAATTGACATATGTTCACCATCTAGGTATAAACCACGATTTTCATAGGTTTTTTAATTTTTTTGAAAAATTTTACCTTGAGTGGACGTAGAGTATTTTGGTGCCTCTATATAAGAATAAGAGTGATATATAAGATTGCACAAACTATCGTGGTATAAAACTCATGAGTCATAAAACTTGGGGAGAGGGTGATTGAGTATAGGTTGAGGAAGGTTGTCATGATATCGAAGAATCAATTTTGTTTTATGCTTGGAAGATTAACCATGAAAGCTATACATCTTCTTATACAACTTATTGAAAGATATAGGAAGAGGAACAAAAATTTGTATATGGTTTTTATTGATTTGGAGAAGGCATACGATAGAGTACTTAGGGATATTCTCTGGTGGACAATGATGAAGAAATATGTTTCTCTCAAGTACATTAATATAATTAAAGATATGTACGAAGGAGTAGTAACCAATGTTCGTACTTGTGAAGGGGTGACAACCAATTTTCTTATAACGGTTGGGTTACATCAAGGATCTGCATTAAGCCCTTTCCTATTTGCTATAGTGATGGATGAGCTTACGAGATCAATTCAAGAAAATGTGTTGTGACGTACGTTGTTTGCTGATGATATTGTTTTGATTGATGAGTCTAGAGCTGGGGTTAATGCTAAATTAGAATTATGGAGACAAACATTGGAAGCAAGAGGTTTTGAGTTGAGTAAGAGTAAGACAGAATATATGAAATGTTGGTTTAGTAAGCAACAAAGTAGTAAACCTTGACGAGCAAGAAATACCGGTGGATGGCTGTTTCAAATATTTGGAATCTATTATTCAAAAGTATGAAGAAATATTGATAGAGATGTAAATCATAGGATAAAGGTTGGGTGGATGAAATGAAAAAGTGCAACTAGAATGTTGTGCGATCGTAGAATGCCATTGCCGTTGAAGGAAAAGTTTTATAAGATGACAATTAGGCCTGCTTTACTATATGGTACAAAATGTTGGGCTGTCAAGAGACATCATATTAAAAAAAATGAGTGTAACTGAGATGAGTATGCTTAGATGGATGTGTAGAAATACAATAAAAGATAATATTCAAAACGAAGAGATACGTAAGAAGGTAGGCGTTGCATCCATTCAAAATAAGATGAGAGAGAATCGTTTACAGTGGTTTGAACATATTCGACGAAGGCCTAATGATGCTCTAGTTAGAAGAATGGAGAAATGAGAAAATATATTAGTTAAAAGAGGTTGGAGTAGGCCTAAGAAGACATAGATGAAGATGATAGGAAAGAATATGAATCCTTTGAACCTCACTGAGGACATGACATTGGATAAAAGTGATTGGAGAAAAAAGATTCATGTGAATGATTTTCTTTTTTGGTTCATAACGCCGACCCCAATTGTTTTGTTTTGGGATGAAGGCGTAGTTGTTTTGTTTACCATGTGTCTAAACACTTGGTTTTATAGAAACTTTTGGATCATCCAATAATGATGCATAAGAAAGATATTTTAAGGGTTGAAAATCAATGACTTAGAATTTTTATAATTATTTAAGCATAAAAAATAGTATTTATATTAGGATGATCCAATAATTGATTCGTTGGTAAACATATTTGGGTTTCTGGCGTATATATATATATATATAGAATAAAAGAAAATTTGTGCCATAACAGCTAAAAAAGCATGACGTCAACAATCAGTTGGCTGACTGAGTAACCAAAATTATATTATATATAATACGCGACTTATGCCCCCATATGAACCAAAACCAATAGCAGACCTACATTCACAATGACCAAAGCACACAAATACCAATCAACACACACACACACTCTCTCCAACAGCGAATCGCGAACCATCAGGCCACTTACTACTCTCAAGTAGTGGCGACGCAATAACGCTCCAAAATCCCGAGGTGGTGGGTCTGGCGCTGCTCATTGCACCTCCTGGGTCCGAGCCCAGCAGCCTCCCTGACCCACTCATGGTTCGTCAGCGCCTTCCCCTCACCGAGTCCACGATCCTTCCAGCAGCGCTCGTACACGTTGGACCGCTGCACCACGGCCCGCTCCTTCTCCGCCGGCACGGGCTCCACCAGAACCTTCTTCTGCGTCCATGGATTCATGTTCACGAACGGCTGAGATATCAGCTTGCCGATCGACCGGTGCAGCTCCATCTCCGCCGATCCCTTACTCCTCCACCTCTCCAAGCTCACCACCTCCAAACTATTATCTTCTTCTTCTTCCTCCTCCTCCTCCTCCTCTTCTTCCTCTTCTTCTTGACACTCTTCCACTTCTTCATCTTTAACAATCTCTTCTTCTTTTTCTTCTTCTTCGTCACCGACATCATCATATTCTACTTGTTGTCCTTCTGATGATTGGGAGAAGGGACGACGGCCTTGCTTCTGCTGAGGGGTGGAGATGAAGGAGAGGAGGAGGCGACCACCTTCGCGTTGCGCATGGAGGTAGTTGTGGGAGGGGACGGAGACGGCCTGCAGGACTAGGCGTCCGTCTTGGCGATAGGGCTTCATGTGGAGGCAGGGGCCGTCGCGGCGGGAGATGGAAGGCAGGGGAGGAGGGAAGGATCGGGTGGGAGACTTGCGGCTGATGCTGCAATTGTAGTTCACCGACTTCTCTTCGTGAAACTCTCGCTTCACTTCCTTGAAGCCCCGCAATTCTTCTTTTTCTTCTGAAGAAGAGGAAGGAGGGAAGGACGGAGGAGGAGAAGGGGGAGGAGAGAAGAAGAACCATGGATGGGAGTTCTCAGTGGAACAATCCGAGCCCGTCTCCGAGCCCAGGCTCTCGGTGCAGAGCTCAAGGCTCTTAGTGCTCAGCGAGCTCGATGATCGCCTCACCAAAGGGTGGACGTAAGGTTGGGTGGTAGTGAGGGAGGGGTGGCTCGGCTTCTGCGCTTGGATCAAGCTCCATATGTCGGATTGGCTGGCTCTGTTGTCCTTTTCGTCTTCGTCGGACTCTGGAGTAGAGGAGATGATGGAGATCTCTTCCGAGGAGGCGATCTTCTTCATGGAACTGGAGAGAGCGAGGAATTTCTTGGAGGACATGTCGGCAGAGAGGGTCCTCCTGAGAGGGCACTCGGTTTTGAGTCTCTTCTCGGAGTACCCATCTCCCGAGAGCCCCAGGATGGAGATGATCCCCTGCTTGTTCTCCTCCTTCAGTTGGGGGTGAAGGGTTCTGCAGGAAGTCGACATTTTGAGGGAGGGTTGTTTCTGTGTGTCTAAGGTACTGTGGTCGACGATGGTCTCTCTCTGCAGAGAAAAACAGAGAGCTAAACCAACTACAGGGAGAGAGAGAGAGAGCAAAATGGAAAGTTGCAAGAAAGAGAGCAGTTCAATCAGGATTCGGGTCTGAGAGAACGGATGTTGATAAAAGTGAAGACAGATAGAAGAACATACACATATCTCTACTCAGATGTAGAGGAGATCTACAAGAGGGAGCAGGAACTCAGAGTCCTTACCTCAGACCCAACACGCAAACTATGGATATGCGAATGGAAAGAAACGGGAATTGAGTCTACTGTCCCTCTGTGTCGAGGATGACTTAGGAGGCCGTGATAGATAAGAGGAGCAGAGGGGTGAACTTATAGGTGCCAAAAGCCACACAAAAAGTGGAACAGGGGCCCATCGATGCTGAGAAATCAGAAAGTTAAAAGAACGAGGCAATTTTATATATGAATGTGCACATTAATTTTAAATTATAGCGACTGTGTAAACTAGGAAAAAAACTGACACCAAAGAAATTAGGGAACAATTCTTCATTTCTGTCAGCAGTAGAAAAAAGAAGGGCTTCTATTAACAGTAAGAGTAACTAGTTGCTTAACCTATAAGCTATTTTGGGGATACAGCAGAATGGCTAGATGAGGATGGTAGAAAAGTAGAATCTTGAAAGTCCATCTGTCAGCATGCAGATTGTGTGCACCTATTTCTCAGCCGTCCATCTGTTTTGGAAACTGAATCTTGAAAGGTAGAAAAGTAAGACGGTTCTTCCATTAATGGGGATGGTCCATTGTTCAATCCACGCGCGCCAAAAGGTGCATGAAAGCCATGCACAGAACCATAAATCAAGTTCAGAGAGAGAGCGAGAGCTCGTCCACCAGTGTGTGCGTTCTTGACATGGATTCCATTGGAATGTGTGATTTTAAAGATGGTTGCAGCAAAAGTATATATATGCCCTTCATTAATCCCTATTATTTTCAATTGTTGGTTAATTCCAGTCGACAATCAACTTTAGGTTTTCCCACACCTGTACTTGCATTGAGGCATCGCATAAATTGCTCTTCATTTATTTAATATTTAAGAGCATTACAGGGCGCATCACCAAACAACAGGAGATTTTTAATATTACCACTTCCATGTCATATATATATATATATATATATATATATACACAGGAAAAGTGAGAGCTGCCCACCACTTTTCTAGCACATCGCCAGCTTACGGTGAACAAACAAGCATTTTCAAGTTGTTTTTCATAAATCCAACCCATGTGATTTGCTAATAAACAATTCTCCAATCATGTTTTTTCTATAAAAAATTTTGATTATCGATTTTTAGATCTTATAAAAACCTACCTATATATCAGAACGATCCAAGAGTAGATTTTTATAAAATCAAGCATGTAAATCATATATGTATGATGAGATTTAAGAAAAAACATGAAAAATACTTCAAAAACTCGATAGGCTGACAGTCGACTAGAGAGAGAGAGTCCAAAGTTGGTCAGACTTGATTTGGAAACAAGATAACCTGGTAAGCTGTTCTCTGATGCAGAAAATGTGGGGTAAAGGAATTTAAAGAAACAAAGAGCACCGAAAGCCAGTGATAAAAAAAACTAGTGATGTTATTGTTAGAAAGGAGAGAGAGGTGTTGTGACTTTTAAGTATGGGGCTCAATGTGTAAATTATTAGTTGAATTTGAGTGGGAAGTAGACTTTATAGAAGTGGTGATATCAGCGCTTTTTGGGATTAAGTGTTTAAACTTTAAACAAAACTATTGTACCAACAACTTGGGGAACTTGTTACCGTTGCTCATTGTTAAAGCTGACCTGCTCCAGTTATTCGATGAATTTTATCGTAATGTCAGGCTGCCTAAACCATATCATGTGACAGTCATTTCTTTGATTTCTAAAAGACAAGGGGTGTCAGACATATCCAACTTCAGGCCGATTTCAGTGATGAGCGCTCTGTATCGCATTATATCTAAGGTGTTGGCTAACCGGTTGCGCACTGTTATTGATCAACTTGTCTCTCCGAATCAGGGGGCCTTTATTCCAGGTCGAAGTGTGCAAGGGTCATTTATTTGTGCAATTGAGCTTCTTCACTCTTTACAGTCGACTGGAGCACCGTATTTCTTGTTAAAATTGAATTTTCACAAGGCTTATGATAGTTTGGCATGAGATTTTTTGCTTGAATCTCTAACAAATATGGGGTTCGGCAACCAGTTTATTGCATGGGTTAAGGAGCTGGTCACGATATCGGTGTCGTCGGTGTGCATCAACGGAATGAGAGGGAAAAAATTCAAGTTGGCTAGAGGCGTGCGACAGGGTTGTCCCCTAGCTCCCATCCTCTTTAATATCGCGGCAGAGGGTTTACCTATTCTCATGAAAATGGCAGAACAAACATGCTTCTTGAATTCGTTGGGCATTCCTGGTTTTGTTGGTCACACAATTCAATATGCAGATGATACTTTAATATTTGGTCATGCGAATGTTAATCAAATGTCTAGGTTGTGCTTCATTATTAAAATATTCGTTGCTATGTCTGGCCTTCGCCTGAACGAGAGTAAGTGCGCTCTGGTCTTACTCAATGCTGACCCTCTCCTCCAATCGATTGCTGCAAGGATCTTCAACTGCCCGATATCCGACCTTCCTGTTAATTTCTTGGGTCTATCATTGCAACCGTCGAGAACTTCGTCTTGGACGTCTACTATAGAGCGGGTGCAAGGGAGAGAGATTGCAGTCTTGGAAGGCCCGATATTTATCTTTTGTGGGACGATTGACGCTCATTCGCCATGTTTTGGCCAGATTACCAGATTTTTGTATGAGCATGTCTATTATACCGACGACAGTAGAACGAACGATTAACCTTTTGCTTTCGCACTTTCTTTGGTCTGGGAATGCGTCTCACAAAAAGTACCCGCTTGTTTCTTGGCAGCAGATCGTTCTCCCGAAGCAGCGAGGCGGCTTGGAGATTCCGGCTCTGAGAAAGAGGAGCATCGTTTTAGTCTTGAAGTGGGCTTGGGTCGCTTCCACATCTCCATCTTCTTGGGCTACGTTTGTTAGGGGAAAATATGGTAGTTTACCTGACTCCCTTCTTTCGACGCCCAGTTCAGTGTACCATTCGTCCCTCTGGTTGGAGTGGCGGAAAACACTTCGCTCTTTCAGTGACAGAGATCTTAGGGCTGGCCATGGCCGCCCGTGGCTTCACTGGGCCATGGTGGGCGGAGATAGGTTTTCCATTAAGCAAGTTTACTATTCCTTGTTGCCATCCGGGATGGATTGGTTTTCCATTGATTGTATATGGGGTAAGGGGCCCGCTCCAAGGGCAAAGGCGTTGGCGTGGTTAGTGGCTCTGGATTGTGTTCAAACCCAGATTAATGCCAGGAAACGGGGGCTTCAGTTTCCAAGCATGTGTGTTCTTTGCGAGAAGGCGGTAGAGGACACGACTCACCTATTTTGGTTTTGCCCGGTAGTTTTAGACCTATTCTTTCAAACTTGGGGTGCACCGCCGGTTCAAACGCGTTCGAGTTTTGTTATTCGGGACATCTTGTTTGGTCTCATGAGTTTACGAAACAAAAAAAGGGAGATTATTGTGGCGGGTATGGTTGTTTTCAGCATGGTGGGTGATATGGACTGAAAGAAACGATATCTTTTTCAGGGGCATCAAATTCAATTTTGGAAGGCTACGTCAGCGGGTTATGTTTGATGTGTATCTGACTCTTAAATTACATAGTAGAGATGGGGGTTTGGATCTACTTGTACTCTGAACTGTGCACAACCACCATCTAGGTGGTGGCTGTCTTACTCTTATGTTCCTCTCATCCAATATTCGGTTGGATGTATTTTGATAATGTTGAATGATAAATGTTCTCTCTCTTTCTCATAGAACATAAGAAAAGCAACAAAAGCCCACCAATTGAGGTAGAAAACCAACCAGTAGATAGAGAAACCCCCCTAGTATACTCTTCCGCTTTCTGCTTCAACAATTTTAGTAATGGACTTAGCACATAGCCCAAGCATCACACTTGAGATTTTGGGAGGAGGGGGGGGGGGGGCAAAAAACAAAAAAAGATGTTCTACTTCACCCTCACTCTAGATTCTACCTATACTAGTAAGTCCCCATTTTTTCCCTAAGGAAAAGTAGCCGACCATACATTGATTCCCTTAGTTGGTAGTCATCCTATCTTGTTTATTCCCCCATTTGCCATTAAAATATATATCTTTTAATGCAATAGACACCTCATAGAGAATTCTGAGACCTCATAATCCGACGACTGTGGATGTGTTTCAGGGTCGCATCCAGCGGCGAAAGGCTGACAAAATAGCCAACTGCTTGCCCAAGATCGACCGTCAGAATTCGGCCATTGGTATAATCCAACGGCGCCAAACCCGGCCGCACCCCAGTTGCATTACAGCGAAGCAAAATATCTGAAGCTTGACGCTTTCGTCATCAGTGAAACATCCTTTGGACATCGAGAATAAAAAATTGGGAAATTTTTTCTAATTCGGATCAACCATTCAACAGAAATTCCATGACCATTTTTTCTTAAATTCCTAATAAAGGCTTACCATGACCAACCGGGGGGCTCCCTTGTCTGGCAGGAGCAGTTAGTGCACGCCACCTTGCGTTGGGACGTTGAAAGTTCGAATCTCAATGGTATGGTTGTATAACTAGTAGCTTTCTATGTCAAAAAAACAATTAGATTTACCATGACACTCAACCACTTAAGAGTTAAGCCAGTGAAATATCTTTAAATAACCAAAATACCCTTCACTTCAACTCTATTGTCAAAAAGAGAAATTGTGTCTTTTGAGTGTGTTTGTATACTGCAGAAGAGATCTTCACGGGCATGGCACCACCTGCTGCGAAGCTCGTCTTTGTGTCACTGCCGTGTAAGAATCATCTTGGACCCTTCGAATCGATTCACGGAATCGGGCAATTTTGATTTAAGCCTGAGTCGTTTTGAATCGGACAATTTTTAACCATAGAAAAATGTGTTAAAATATTGAAATAAAACTAAAAAACTATAGATTTTTCTAAATGAAAAGATAAATCATTTGATTGACCTTGATGTTTCAAATTAATTCTTTTATTTTTTTAGGATAGCTTTTGAAACGTAGAATATGCTGATTGATTCATAGTATGTATAGATATATGTGGTGCGGACTTTTTTTGAAGAATAAAGAAAGAAGGGTAGCTTTTTTTTTTACTATTTTTTCAGGTTTATTTGAAAAGTAGCCAATTCAAGCTCTAGGAAAAATGCACAGGGTTGTGTGTGTTTTCAAGGAAACCTAGGGGTATGCATAGCACGCAAACATACCCATATTGAGTGAGGGTAAAACCATAATTTTACAGCAAAGTTATACGTTTCCCATAGTTTTATCTGTGGAAGTTATCCTAATTCTTAAGTGCCTGTTTGACATTTTGTGGGCAACACTTAAGTAGGGTTTTTCAAATGAATAAAATTGTGCATCTGATATGAAATTATATGCAAAAACTGGGTCTAGATCCGAAAATTTTACAGATTTGTTTATATGAGTTTTCTCAGGATAGGTGAACCTTTACCCAATTGACCGCCCACACTCTCTTTTCCTTCTTTCCAGCAAGTACGTCAGCTACATTCCCACTTTTCACTTAATATAATGTTTTTATGTGTGCACAGATAGGTGGAGCAAAAGACAGAAGAAATAATAGAAAAGCCACAAAAGTTTAATATGCTTCACTTTCATTTGTTAACAAAAAAAAAAAAAGTAACGTTGAAAAGACATAAATGATCACTACTACTACCACCACCACCACCACCACCACCACCACCATCTTTGCCATCCCTACAAAGCCCTCCAAACAATTATGTTGAGAACAATAAGAATATGGGATCAACCATTACTACCACTGCAAATCATGAGGATAATTTTTTTTTTGTCGATTCAATAAACCAATTGATTTTTGCCACATGGCAACTGTTAAAGCCCACAGGTCCCCCATTGTGTGGGTTTGTGCATGCTAAGTATGTTTGCTTAGTTAGCCGAGTGCAATGGCATGACACACACACACTCTCTCTCTCTCTTTTTATATATATATATATATATATATATATATATATATATATATATATATATATATATATATATATATATATATATATATATATATATATATATATATAATCACTAAAATATGAGAACTAATGTGTGAACCATGATTTTTATGATTTTTTTATTCTTTTTTCTTGAATCTAACCGGGTGTGATCTAATGCTTGGTTTTATAAGAACTCGCTCTTAAATCATTCATTTTGATGCATAAATTTGATTTTTTTAAGGTTTTAAAATCAATGGCTCATAATCTTCATAAATATTCAAGCATTCAAAAATCACATTTTTTCTTCAAAAATACATTATTCAATGGTTGATTCACCATTCTAAGCACATCTACATGGCTGAATTTGCAAAAAAAAAGTGTTGAAAATGCCCATATTTTTAGTTCTCATATTCTAATTACTATATATATATACACATTATTTAACGAGCCGTGGCAAAGCTAAAAATCTAAACTAGGGTGGACACAAATGCACAACAAGAAAAGAAGAAGAAGAACACAAAAAACCTAGAATTGATTAAATATTCATGCTATAAGAAAAAGTAAATAAAAAACCTATATCCTAACTCCTAAATTCCAACAATCACCCTTCATATATATAATAATTAAAAAACCCTAAAATTTTAAGTTTATAACTAAAATAAAGCATGTAAAATCAAGTTTAATGTTGATTGAAAAGAAAAAACTACATAACTAAATGCTAATTAAAAAAACACAAAAAACTTAAAAGCTAATGAAATATCATGGTTCCTACCATTTAAAAATTAAAAACTAAATCAAAACCTAAATCCTAAACAAACATCATTCTTAATTTCTAACTAAAATTATGCATGTGGAATAATGTTTAATGTTCATTAAAAATAAAAACACTAAAAATACCTAATTGAGTACTCACCCCCATTTAAAAAACCTAAATGCTAATTAAAAAAAAAAACACCATTCATATATATATATATATATATATATCCTAAAACTCTAAGTTTTATAAGTAAAATCAAGAATGTGGAATCATGTTTAATGTTGATTGAAATATAAAAACACAAAAATGCCTAAATGCTAATTGAAAAAAGAAAAGCACAAAAAACCTTAAAACCTAGTAGAATATTCATTGTTCATGGTATTTAAAAAATAAAATCACAAGAAAAAAAAAGAGTGCCAACTCTAGAGCCCTTCCACATAGAACTTGGACAAAACAATTGAGAGAGAGAGAGAGAGAGAGAGAGCTCCGGTTGGGGAGGGGGGTGCACTTTCATGACCCTTGGTGGGTTGGGCCCGGATAGTGCCCACCTGACCCGGGCCACTCTTTAGAGTTTCGGACCCAATACCCCATAAAGAGTTTTTCCAGGCCAGGGTGGGCATGTGCCCACCCCGGCCCCCCATGTGGCTCTGCCACTGTTAACTAATGAATAAAAATGGACATTCAGCGGCCATTGGATTGCAGATATCCAACAGTCACATAACTCACGCTATTGAAAAGTTCTTTAGTGGCTGTCTAACTGTCGCTGAAGGCCACATAGTAGGACACATGGATATGCAAGGTGCATCGGTTGTATTTGTTGGAGTGAGGCATATAGATGTATATTTATGTTATAATTGTGAATCGGTTCCTATTTGTTGTTAACGAAGGCACAAAACTATTGAGCTGTATATCATAGGTTCAGGTTTTATTGACTCGATTAATTTGACTACATAGATGCGACGAACATGGTCGCTAAAGATCAAACCATGGATCATGTTATTTCGATAAAAATATATGATTTTTTGAGTAATAAAATTTTAGTGACTTTTCCTTAAAAAAAAAAACATGTTTACGTACCATAATCATATAATTCAAAACTCTTTGAATACTAAACAAACCATTTAGATCACATCCATCAACAAAAAAAAACCAAAAAAGATGAAAAAAAGGTTATTTATGCTCCACGGTTCGGTGGCTTCACCACTTATTTTCATATATTTGACATTGGAGAAAAAAGCTGCCCTCATATTTTACATTTTTGTAAAAAAAAAAAATCACCTGTTCTTATCTCGAATCCATATCCGTATCTGCGTTGGTATATTCGTGTCCATGTAAAATACGTGGCCGACCAAAGCCTGTGCGCACGCACATGCGAATGCGCCTCTCTCACCGCCGGTTCCTCGGCACGTGAGAAGAAGGGATAGATCAGAACCGTCCATTGCCAATAATAGAGGGAGACGTGGCGAAACTCGATTCCTCAGATGTGATCTTTTCGTGGTCCACGTGTTCTCTGGTCGTTGGGTGGATCCGGAGGCAGTGGCTCTCATCATTGCGTGGGGCCCAGGTGGCGGCCGTGTCTCTGATTGGTTGTCTCATTCTGACGTACGAATCGTAGGCCGGCACGTGGACCTGTTCCCGAAGGGGATCCTCTCGCCAGTGCTGCTCGATTCCGTAGGATTCGCCCTGCCAAGTTCAGTCCCCCAAAAAGCAAATAATCCCTTTCTCTCTCTCTCCTTTTGATTTTTTATTTTTTGCCTCCTCTTTTTTTTAATTTTTTTCTTTTTACTGCTCCCCCTCTTTTAAAATAAAAAAACAATAAATTAGTAAATTAATAAATAGCTCTTCAGTAGGTTTAAAAGAAGTCAACTCACCTGTCGCTCTACGTGCTGGTTATGGTGGCCAATGGTAGCTTGACACGTGGACGAAGATGCCACGTTTTTACATTTTTTAGTGAGACAATCGTTGTAATTAGGTTCATGCTTTGAGTAACATGGAATGATTCTTTATTACACGTGTCCATGTGATACAACAACAACACTACTCTCCTAATGATTTTCACTGACTAATTAGATTAAGGTGGGCTTAATCAATGTTGTTAAAATCGGTTTAGTAGGTGAATCGGTTCCTTAAAAAAAACCCTCAAGATTGGAATGGAATTGTTTGTGAATCGGCAACTTTTTGCCATCAGTCATTAAACAATAACAAATATTAAAATAAATATTTAACAATTTTTATAACCCCTTAAAAAATATATTTAAATTTTGAATGGAAATGATAGGTGAATCCGACGCTTTTGAATCGGCTAAGGTCCGATTAGAACCAATTCACACTGATTTTGATAACATTGCCTAGAATGTGAGGGAGCTGGGCAATTCAGACGCTTTCTTCTCAATTTTTGGCCTTGCAAATGTGTTCGGTGTGGTTTATTTGCTAAGAATCGACCACTGAATTATTTTTTTCATGAAAAAAACACTTTTTATATGCTTTCATAGTTATGAAAATTCTTTAGCAATGATTTTCAATGTCCCAAAAAGATATGATGCAAGAGCTAGTTCCTCTATGACTACTTAAATCACATTTAAGTGGTTAAATTTTTGAAAAATAAAACTCATAAAAATTTTAATTCAAAGAAAAGTTCATGGCCCAAAAGGGTTTGGCATAGCGGAATGGTGCCTAGGCTGCTAGGCAGGCGGTCTAGGTTCAAATCCCATGGAGGTCACCCTTTGCGCAAGCCAAAGCGTGGTGACTCCATGAGGGCAACAGGTAAGCACAAGAAGTTTTAAGCTGTCAGGACAGTGATTGTAAGTAAGGCCGGCAGAGCTAGCGCGGTTAGGTCTACGATCCTGAGGGCAGTTACTCCGTCTAAAATATTAAAAAAAAAAAAAAAAGTTCACATATTTCTAGTATAAAGTTGTGTTTTTTTCTTTATAGGGGAGGTGGGTCCCAGCAGAACACACGAAATGCTATGCAGCGCGTATGCATATACTGTTTTTGGGGAAGAGGGGGAGGTACTAAAGAAAAAGAAGAAATAGAGATTTGATATGGTGGTTTTACTTAGGGGTGGCAAAACCTGACACGACCCGCCAACCTGACCCACCAACCCGCCTCTTAGGCGGGTTCGGGTTTGGAAAAAATGAACCCGTTTAATAAATGGGTCGACCCGCCTAACCCGTTTATTAAACGGGTCGGGTTCGCGTTAGGGGTATGCCAACCGGCCAACCCGGCTGACCTGTTTAATAAACGGGTTAGGCGGGTGGGTCAACCCGCAAACCTGAGAACCCGTTTACCCGACCCAACCCATTTATTAAATGGGTTGGCGACTCGTGTCGGGTTACCTGTTTATTAAACGGGCCGGGTTCGTGTTTGCCTCAGCCAACCCGTTTAATAAATGGGTCGGGTTTGGGTTGAGGTATGCTGACCCGCCAACCCGTCGGGTCGACCCGCCAACCCGACACAATTGCCACCCCTAGTCTTACTTGTCGCCCTGCGTTGTTGTTCTATTGGGGTTGGGGGTGTGATTAGTGGGTTGGTGATGCTGCTGCCTGCAGTGAAGGAATGACAGTGCAGATTCGCTTATGAAATGAATGATTGTAAAGAAGCAAACCCTTTGTCTCGTGAAAAGATCAGGTGCAATATGATTGCACAAATATTTGTGCATTAAGCACCTGATCACCCTCCATCTTGGGGACAGGGCCTTTGTGTCCCTCAGTGACTTTGGTCCTGGTAGTGTCCTGACTCCTTTGTGTCCCTCAGTGACTTTGGTCCTGGTAGTGTGTGTGGCATTTCAAAGTGGTTGTTGGGATGGATGGTGATAGGGGCACATGCATCCAAATTTGCTTTTCATTCAACAGTGATTAAGTTGAGGTGGAACTTCCATGTAAGTGTACACCACATAGATTACAAGGCTTTAAAAAAAAAAAATTCTGGAAATTTCTGGAAATTTCTGGAAATTTCCAGAAAGTTGTTTCATGACTGATGTGTTGATTTTCACACACAAAAAAAAAGAGGCCCAAAGATATCCTGCACCTTCCTACTCCCTTTCACCGTAAAAAAATAACTGCTGGAATAACAACTTTCCTTTTTATTGGATCCCATGCAATGTTGTCAAAATCTTATCGGCTATTGAATAGTTTGGCCAATGATTCAGGTGAATCGGATATCGATTCTCAAGTGAATCGTTATGAATCGGCCCAAAAATAATTAAAAAACATTATGTATCAATCAGAGTGTAACACGTGTTAAAACCATTAAAAGAATATTAAAAATTATTCTAAAGTTAATTTTTATAATTATTAAAAATAACCGGCTCGGATTATCGTATCGATTTTCTGCCGATACTATACGAATCTTCCCATTCGCATCGATACTGACAACATTGGTTCCATGGGTTCAGTCAAACAAGGAAGGAAAAACTCTCCCGCTTTTTTTTTTTCGTTGGTGGGAAATTCTTCCCATCTTTAGAGGAGAAAAAGCCGGATTTTTCTCCGCTGACATTTTTCACCATGATGAATTCAAACACGCCCTAAAAGTTGACCTTTAAGTTCTTTTTTTTTTTTTTTAAAGCTCCAACTCACTTTTCAGCGCTCTTAAAACCTTATGGTTCGCGATTTATGATGGCTTCCAATTTATGCAAAATCTGCACTAGGGGTGGTAATCGGGTCGGGTTGGCGTGTCAGCATACCTCAACTCGAACCCGACCCGTTTATTAAACGGGTCAGCTGTGGCAAACACGAACCCGACCCGTTTAATAAACGGGTAACCCGACACGACCCGCCAACCCATTTAATAAATGGGTTGGGTCGGGTTCGCGGGTCAGGTTGGCGGGTGGAAGGATCGGGTTGGCAGGTAGTCAGGTTGGCGGGTCGGGTTGGCGGGTTGACGGGTCGGGTTGGCGGGTTGACCCACCCGCCTAACATGTTTATTAAACGGGTCAGCCGGGTTGGCATACCCCCAACCCGAACCCGACCTGTTTAATAAACGGGTTATGCGGGTCGACCTGTTTATTAAACGGGTTGGCTTAAGCCCAACCCGAACCCGCCTAAGAGGCGGGTTGGCGGGTCGTGTCAGAAATTGCCACCCCTAATCTGCACCATGAAAAAACAATCAGATTTTCCAGAACTGAAAATTCAATATGGATTCGACCAAGTTACTCTCTCTCTCTCATATAACAGATTACTAATCTGTCGCTTTAGTTTAGTGCACTCAGCTATCTCTCAAAATTACAAAACGCAGCGTGTGAAGTAAATATTGATATTTTTTCTTTATTTTTTATTCTAAAGATATACAAATTATATAAGAAAAAAATAAAAAAATAAAACGGCTTCACTAACTATTACAAGCTTTTCTGGTTCAGTTAAAAGAGCCCTTTAGAGCTTAGTTTTTCTTGGAGATATCATGAAATACAAACAAAAAAGAAAGGATAGGCTTGTTAAGAAAGAAATATGAGAATGCTTTATAAGTAATTTAATTGAGTGTGAAAACCAAATGAATTGATACACACACACACGAGAGACAAGTGGGGTGGTTCACCCACCTGTCCTACACTTCAAGGCAAATCTGACATAATACAATGCTCAAAATTAACCTACAAATAGACTCTTGAATCAAACTTTTTTTAATGTGTAGGTAGGATTTTATGAGGTTCTAAAGATCAAAAGGTTTTGAAATTTTTGAAAAAATCTAAGTTATAAAATCCTAATTAAACCTAAAAAAAAAAAGGTTGATCAAAGAGTCTCTTTGTAGGTTTTCAACCATAAAGATCAAATCTGTCAGGTCAGATTTGCCTAAATATATATCTACATATGAATGTTGAAGTGGAGGACAGGTGGATGGACCATTCCGCTGATCTCTCTCTCATATGTATATATATATAAGGAAGTGGCAATCCCATATTATCCACATCGTTTTCAGACAACTAAGTGTGCTGTGGGTGGCTGACTTTGATCAAGGTCTCCACACATTAAATCCAATATTTTTCTCCAATACTTTATGAAGGTGAGGAGAGATGTGGTGACTATCAAGCATTGCCGTACTGCCACTTTTACAAAGTAGATCGACCTTTCGTAAGTCAACATAATGATGAAGATTTTAGGTCAAAATGGTCATGCCTTAGTGGTGGCAGCAGACAGAAAGAGCTGTCAAGATTTGTTTTTACAATCTCACTAGCTTGGTGGGACACTCATTCTCTCATCTCATATGGGTAATGTAGAATATGATCAAGGGTGGATCCAGGGGAGGCGGGAAAGTTTTGAAAATTTCAATATAGGTGATCAATGCAAAATAAAAAATAAAAAAATAAAATAAATATTTCATTATAATTTAAACAAAAAAAACTCAAAACACATAAAAATTTAAAGAAGAATTAAAGCAAAAATAAATTTACAGCACAACAGATCACCGGAAAAAAAGTACTTGCAATTTCACTAATTCAAGAAACAAACATAATGAAACTTACAACTAAATTCCACATACAATTTCCCAGATTTAACAAAATAGAAATTTCAACAAAAAATTAGTAGCATTTTCCACATTTAACTATAACAAATTGGCATAAAAAAAAGTGCATTACTCCTAATTTGATAAAAAACAAACAAAATCCAAACAAAAGTCAAACCAAGATTAAAAATTTCTGATTATACGAATTGCTAGGAGAATTGCACGTATCCCCGATTCGAGTAACAATCACAATTAAAACCAAGATTTGGTCTGATCCTTCACATTTTTTCGCAAAACACTAGCCTAAAATCGCAAAATTGCCCCAAAAATTAAATTACTCCATCAAACTTTTTTTATTTTTCATTGATCTCCTAAATTTTTATTTTGCATTGTCTCCTTCCTCTTCTTTCCAAACTTCAATTTTCAAAAGGCTTGATAGCGTTTTGAGTTTTATTTATTTATTTTTTTAATTTGACTAATGTATTGTTAGGGTTTAGGTTTTTGATGTAGTTTTTTTTTTTGGAATTACTATGAATGTTTAGTTAGGGTTTCTTGTGTTTTATTTTTCAATTAGCATTAGGCATGAGTAATAAAGATTTTAGTTAGAATATTAGGAATTTTTTTTCAATTAGCTTAAATCTATGATTTTTTTGGACTTTGGGTATTGATTAGGGTTTTTCCAAATGACTTGAATATGTATATCATTAGTGTTTTAGGGTATTTTTGTACTATTTTCTTTTCAATTATCATTATGCATGATTCCATTAATGAAGGCTTAATTTTGGTTATCAAATACCTAAATCTTTGATTTTTTTTAAGAATTTAATTTTTTTATTTTGGTTTGTCAAATGACACAAATATTTAATTTCATTTTTTGCCTTTTTTTAATTAGCATATTTATGAATGATGTTTGATAGAATTTAGGGTTTTGATTTGGTGTTTTTATATTGACATAAAATAGTTTATGATTCTAGGACTTTTGTGTGCTTTTTAATTACCATTATGCATGAATGGATGAATATTGTGTGATTTTACTTTTGTTAGAATATTAGGTTTTTTTTATTAATTAACATAAATCATAATTTTTTATGTTTGTCGGAATTGAGATTTTGTTTTGTTTTTTTAGAATGAAATAATATTTGGTTATGGTTTTAATTTATGAAGCTTGTAGGATTAGAGTTTTGATTTGTTTTTTCTAAACATCATGAATTAGTATAATTTATTAGTAATTATTATTTTATTTTATTTTTTTTTCTTTGCATTTGTGCCCACCCTAGGTTAGAATCCTGGCTCCGCCACTAAATATGATAAAACCTTTAATTGCATCCATTAATTCATGTAGGTTAATCAGTCTAAACTCAGGTGGCTAAATAAGAACCTCTGTCCAACCCTAACAGGTATCAATACCTTGGCCAAGAGTTTTTAAAAATCAAGCTTCTTTTTACAATCACATGATCCAAAACTTGTTTTCTACTAAATAATGCTTATAGATCATATCTATATGGTCTGATCAACAAAAAAAGTTTAAGAAAATTGAAAATCTAAAGCTTTTATTAGGTGGAAGTAGATACACCCGGAGCACCTTATCATTATATATATATATATGTGTGTGTGTGTGTGTGGGGGGGGGGGGTGTTACAATGCACAACTATATGTGTGGGAAGTGCACAACTATTTGTGCATTTTAATGTCATGCACAAACTATTTTGGGATAAAATATAATTTTCGTTTTGGGTTTTTGGTAATTTTCTACACCATTATTAAATTCTTAACAATTAATGACTAATCTACCTTGTTACAAAGGCCTTTTTCTACCGCTGCATCTACCCACCGGTTGCCCTTGCTTCCATCTGCCGGAAAAGTCATCGGAAATGAGCACTCGTTGTGAGTACTGTTGGAAATTAGGCTGACTAAACCCAAAAATCCCTTTACATTTAAACCCACAATTCATCTATAGCCCTAAATTAGTGGTTAACTATGGGAAATTTATCGAAAGCCTTCCTATTAAGCCAGAGAGATCCTTCAAGTGATGAACATTAATTCAGTATAATTTTGCTGCAAGGTTGACCCAATTACTCAAGGTTCCACTTCAATTTTCCTGCATACGGATTGCACTTTCAATGATTTCTTTTTTCCATTGTTTTAATGGCGTTTTGTAGAAGCTGTTGTTCATGTAGAAGTTCATCGTTTTAGTGGCATGTCTGATCAGAGATTTGGGTTCTACTTTTTTTCGATCGAGTACCGTTGTATCTCAACTTACAATGAGTGATTCCTCATCACTCATTTACGTAGAAACCAATTCTTCAAATCAATAATATGATATATTTTTCTTTCAAAACAAAGAAAACAGAGGCATTATGTGTTAGTGAAGCTGAGAGAGAGAGAGAGAGAGAGACACCCATCATGATGCCGGAAAGTGTCATTTTCGGCAAGTATAATGCAGTCAATCATGATGAGACTTTTTTTTTGGGTGGAATCGGCAGGTTTAGGCAACAGAATGGTAGGTTTAGATGTTAAGGGAGGGTTCTATTAGGAAGAAAAGAAAAGAAAAGAAAATGTCGGAAAGGGATTTTTTATTTTGGATTTAGGTGGCGTGATTTCCAGTCCGCACATGAAATATAAACGGAAAATGATCGTACATTACAGCCAAAATGATGTGTTTTTTAAAATGTCTCACAATTTACCAAATTTATCGAATGGACAATATTGCAGGTTCTCAATTTTTTCTTATCGCTTTTACCCCTTGCGAATTTTCGATTTTCATACGTCATGATGCTAAAATAATACTCACGGAATTCCTCAACAAAATTGTATCCAAGGTTACAAAATTCCAAAAAAGTTTACAAAATTCCAATCAATTTGTGAAACTCGTCATGAGTTTTGTAATGAACGTTGCAAAAATCCTTTCTAGTATTGCGGAAGTTCGTATCTTGCGAATTTCAAAATAATTATCGCACTGGTATTGCAAAATTCTTTACAAATATTATAAAAGCAAAGTTAGAATTTCACAGAAACTAGGTTTTTTGTGTATCCAGCAAGTAAAAAATTATGGCTATTTTCCTAGGTCAATCGATGGCAGTGAGAAGATCAGTGGTGCTTCATTGGCAAAAATTCGACGACGAGAAGATCAATGAAAAATCATCGATAATAAGATCGATGAAAAATCATCGACAATGAGAATATTGATGTCGCTTCTGGTAAGGGCATCTTATGGTATGGGTGTGATAGAAACTAAAATCTTCTGTCAGTGTTTGCTCACGTGATATCGGTGAAATATGCAACATTTTTTAGGCCATCCCGCTCTAACGAACTATGATGGCTGGATAAATGTGTTTTCTCCCTACCAACACAAAGTCGACGTATCTCAAAGTCAGTATTCGATCACATGGTATAGATGAAATACTCAATTGTTTCCCAATTAAAGACATAGTGAGAACCAACATTCTTGTGAGAGAATAAAATGAATATAATGGATGAACGACTTCATTTTGTAAAAAATAGAATGAATGCAATGTATGAGCAACTTTATTTTATAAAAAATAGAATGAATGCAATATATGAACGCCTTTATGTTGTTAAAGTGCATGCTTCATTTCTCAACCCCTTTTGTTGCATCCAAATTTCTTTGTTTTCGCAAACCTTGAATTTTGACTCTTTCCAGCGATTTTTTCAGCAAATCTCCTACAAAAGGAATTTTGAGCTTTTGCAAAAAAAGAATTTTTATAATATCAACGTGATTAAGAAATTTTGCAATACTGGAGCCAAATTCCTTTTTTATTTAAAAAAAATAAACTGAAATTTTCATGTACCTTGCAAAATTCTTTTGTCATTAAAAAATAAACTGAAATTCACATGTATCTTGCGAAATTCCTTCTTAATGCAAAACACACTAGTTACATAACATGTTCATTCCCTATTATATACACATTATACACAATTAATTATAATAAACAAATCAATCACTTGTTACATAAACAATACATTAAACAAAAAACAAGATTAAACAACTCTATTCTCTATTACATACACAATTCATTATCTTTTTATATAAATAATTTATTCTACTCAAAAAAAAGAATCAAACAACTTCATTCCTTATTATATATATATATATATATATATATATATATATATATATATATATATATATATATATATATAATTCATTCTCCTCAAAAAACAAAAAACAAAAAACAAACTTTAACTTTCATTGTCGCAAGCGCAATGGTTGCCTTCATCAACTTTCATCCACAAGCATAAGTGTATCCTCCGAATTAGACTCTCCATTGCCGCAATCTAACCTTCAACACAATATTAAACTGAATGAGTACTTGAAAAAAAATATAATATTTAAAAAATATTATGTAAACTGCAAATAAGCATGTCATAGACTACTTTGTAAATGTATCGAATACTCACACATTACTTCTTAATCGTGTTTTTGCCTATTGTGGTCAAACTCATGACATACACTGCACTTGTATGACATCACCTCCTTATGTTCCGTTCTCTATCTCTTCACTTTAGGTCGTCCTGCTTTCTTAATTGGCGCTAGTGGTAAGACATAAATAATGGTCAGATGAGCGACATGTGAGATATTATCGGCCATCAAATGAAATAGATAAGTATCATATGCAACTTGATATGATTCAACTATATGGAACTTATTACAGTAATCATAAAAAAGATTGCCCTCATACAAAATGCATGTGATGGCATGCTCGCAAGGAATCTCGCTAACCTTTCATTCTTCACAAGAGCATTGTATACTTTCAAGATCAACATAGTAGTCGTGCTTCTGGTCACGGGCTTCGTAACGATGGTGGAGGCAATGCACTACTACCACACGTAGCTTTTGCATTTCTATCTGGCGCTCTTTAGTATTTGTAATTACCTTTGACACTACAATACTAGTCATGTTCTTCTCGTTAGTCATTTTCTCATAAATTTTATCAATATTAGACGAAGCTTCTTAATAAGTGAGATTAAGGGTTGGTCATGTATGGGGAGAATCCACAAATTAAAGCATTCTGAAAGGTTAAGCACATGTACCTTCTAGCAGAAAAATGACTATTAGCCCAATGTATCAGTTTAATCTTATCAACAACATATTTGTATGCTTCACTTTGCTCACGAATCTTTTAAATATAAAAATAACATTGTCATCTCGTGGGTGCTTTGGCAGTGCACCACCAATATGCACTAAGTGGTGCACCAAATTTTTTCAAAAAATTCTTAGTAGGTGCTTCATACAGTGTCCATAATAACAGTTATGCCATGTGCAAGGGAGAACATACAGAAACCCTTTGTGCCTATATGAAATAACTGTCAACTATTGTTTAACCTTGGGCTTATAATTGTCTTATCTTTGCTTCAAAAAATGCAACATTCCTACAATCTGAACTTTTAAGATTAACAAAAAAAATAATGCCTCCAATTCAAGCATAAATTAGAAAGAGCTCCAACCTTTACCTAGATTTGTCATCTGCATTGAAAGGCTGGGTGTCATACATCATCATGCGACGAAGATCAACTGGTTTGTCCAAGTGGTTTCACATCCTTTACAATGATTTATCTCATCATTAATTGTTGGAAATGATGGGATATTAGCTAGAGGAGTGAGCTCAATAGTTGGTTGAGATAGATGTACATTATCCACAATATTTTTATCATTTCATTCTTGTACATCACTTCCGACCACATCTAAGTAAATGTTGCTCCTATATAACTTTGATTGTACATCATCATCGTTTAAGAGATGAATTCATATATCTTTACCATCTAATTTTGGAGTGCATTTATACCGAAGGACCATTAACTCTTCCATATATTGATTTTTTTGAGACATTAATGCTACAAATTTCATATAGCTACTATTTTTAGAGACCATTATAGATCTCCAAAGGAGTTTCTCAGTGCTACAATAATTTACAAATACCATTTCAACAATCATCACAATTGTTTACACCAACCACACAACATATCACTCAGTTAACAACTCTGAAAACCAACAACTAACAATAAACCATAATACCTCACACAACCAACCCCTAGTCTCAATCAAACAGAGATGCAAATTTATATGTAACAAACAAACAATGGACAAAAATAAGTAACAAACAATCAAACAACCGAGTATTGACAAGCAACAAACAAAAATAAGTAACCATATGCGCATTTATATGGGATGAAAACAAAAAAAGCCCAAAAAATTGAGAAAACTAACAAACAAATTGATGAGGGATTTTCGCAAAGTCACTCTCTACTGAAATATTTGCCTAAATGTCATCAAAAGATCGTCAAAAGGATTGAGGACCACAAGAATGCTAGATGTTCCGAAAATAGGGCATCCAGATAAAAAAAAAGGTTAGAAAATGAAGAGTTATTTATATGAGACAAAATTTTGCAAGAAAAAATAATTTCGCAAAACAAGTGTGAATAAAACAAGAGATTTTGCAATATCTGACTTTCACAAATATTTTAAAATTTTGCAATACTTCATGCGATACTCGTCAACAATTTTGCAATTATCGAAATCACAAATTTTATGATTTTGGGAGGTTTTTGCACAAAACTCATGGTGAGTTTTGCAAATTGTTTAGAATTTCACAAACTTTTTTGAAATTTTGTAACCTCTGCAAGGGGTAAAAGTGATAAGAAAAAAATAAGAACCTACGATATTGTCCATTCGGCGGATTTGATAAATTATAGTGCATTTTAGAAAATGAGTTATTTTGACCGTACAGTACAACAATTTTTTGAAATATAAACTTTTGGTGGCTTTTAGGGCAGGTAGATACAAGGTTTGGCAACTGCTGAGTAGACAACATAAAAGGGTGTTTATAGTTTTTAAATAAGGATGGATTGGTCATTGAATATAAAAATTAAATAATAGTTTGGAAATAACCAAAAGCCCAATGCAAAAAATACAAAAAACTCCATTTTGAAGGACATTGTCTTAAAATAATTTGTGCATGGCATTAAAATTGTTCCCTTGCGACTTACATTGTAAAGTTGCGTCTAGAGTCTGTTTTGCTTTCGTTGAGTATGATATAAACTGCCTAGTTCAAGTTAATCAATACCCCGAAAAGGCAGCCTGTATACTTGAACCGAGAGGCCTACGGGCTAAATTGTGAATGAATCAAATGTGTTAAGCTTTCTTTTGTTCACCCTCATTGTGATTGTTTCTTGTGATTGCAATTCTTCTTCCTCTGTTCTCTCTTGCTCTCTTGCACTCTGATTACAAGCTTCCACGACTGGCAAGCGAGCGATAAGTAGGCTTGCAGCGGTAAAGAAGAATCGGTGCGTCGTGCTAGCCTATTGAAGGAAATAGGCATGTGACAAGTGGTACCAAAGTTTGTTCTCGTGCTGGGAAAAAGATTCCGGAGTCGGTGTCGACAGACGCGCCAACAGACTACGATTTGTGAGCAAGACATTGTGGCACCCTATCAAAACTTGTGTAACACCAAAGGCAAGACAGTTACCGAAGCTGAAAAGATGGGTTCACCTCGGGGCCAAGAGCAGATGGCTGCAACTGTCAACAAGCTGACGAAAGATGTAACTTCGCACGAAGAAGTGATTTTACGCGTAGTTGAATCATTTGATGGATTGAATGATGTGGTGGCGAGCCAGCAAGAGCAGGTGATCTTACTGACGTAACAAGTCACTTCGTTGATGACAATAGTGGTAGACTTACAGACTGAAGTAGGGGAGCTTCAGTTGAAGAACTGCACATTGCAGCGGACAGTGACCCTAAATGAGAGAAATGGTGAGAGGCCATCAAGGATTGATGTGCCAAGACCAGTAAAGTTCAATGGTTCTCGCGACAGCAAGGCTATTGAGAACTTATTGTTCCAAGTAGAAGACTACTTGAATATTTAAAATGTGACAATTGAAGATCTCAGGATTAAGGCTGCAGCAACTCTACTGGATGGAGATGCTATCGCTTGGTGGAGGCAGAAGCGTAGTGACATGGAGAGGGGTTAATGCGTGATAGACACCTTTGACGACTTTAAAATGAAATTGAGCAACTACTTCATGCTGATGAATGCACAAAGACAGGCTTACATGATGATGTCAGATCTTAAACATACTGGTTCATTGCAAGACTATGTCAGAACATTCCAGAAGCTTATGCTTGAGGTGCCTAACATGCCAGACGAGGACAAGCTCAACTGGTTCATTGTGGGACTTCAGCCATGGGCACAGTCCAAAGTGAAAAAGGAGAAATCCCAGAATTTTGGAAGATGCATACGTGACAGCCGAGCGCTTAACTGACACTCAACGCAAGCTCTTCAGCCCATCAACCAAGGTAGCAAAGAAGCCTCACCACAAAAGCAAGAAGGATGAGTGACACGACAACAAAGGTGAGGCATCGACATCCCACCAAATTGATAAGAAACAAAATTTCAAGAAGTTTAACAACAACAATAAGGGAGCAGTTGTTACTTGCTAATTCTGTGGTGATAGGCATATCGTCAGGCAATGTCTAAAGCGACTTGTAAAGGACAATGGGCAAGCTAATGAGGTGCAGGCAGAATGCAGTGATACTGAGACCATGCAACCAAGGATGGGGGCCATGTGATCGATTAACGCAGCTAGAAGTTGCACAACTAAAAATATGCAAGTCAGTAAGAAACTCATGTACTTGGAAATCATTACGAATGAAAAGTCTACTTCAGCAATGGTAGACTTTAGGGCCATAGACAATTTCGTCTCGCGAGAAGAGGCAGAGCGGTTGGGCTTGAAGTCCAGGCTAAAACAGAGGACCATCAAAATGGTAAACTCTGAGGCCAAGCCCATCCTTGGTGAAGCAAGAGATGTGGCTATCCAAATTGAGACTTGGGTCGACAAGGCCAACTTTTTTGTGGTGTCCTTGGACGATTTTAAGATGATTTTGGGTATGGAGTTTCTGTGCAGCCAAAATGTGATGATGCTGTCAAAGTTTAACTCGATGATTATGGGGCCAAACCTGTCACACACAATTCAGTGTCTTACTAAAAAAAGCAAGATTACAGTGTTGTCGACAATGCAATTGAAGAGGGGTGTCAAGCGTGGAGAGCAAACATTCTTACTTGACGTGTGCGTAGAAGAAGGAAATGTGCAAGCAATAGTGCCGCCGGCCTTAGCCCCACTGTTGGCAGAGTTTCGGGGGGTGATGCCTTCAGAATTGTCGAAGCATCTTCTACCAAGACGCAAGGTCGACCATAAGATTGAGTTAACCCCAGGGGTGAAGTCTCCTGCAATGGTTTCATACTGCATAAGGCCAACAAAGGTGAAAGAGCTGCGCAGACAACTGGATGAGATGTTGAATGCAGACATCGTTCGTCCATCGAAAGCATCATTTGGTGCCTCAATCCTATTTTAGATGAAACATGACGACTCCAAGCGGTTGTGTGTGGACTACCGTGCGCTGAACAAGGTCACGGTAAAGAACAAGTACTCGTTGCCACTAATAGCAAACTTGTTCGATCAGTTGGGCAATGTCTGAATCTTTTCAAAGCTAGACTTGAGATCAGGTTAATGGCAGGTGAGGATTGCAGATGGTGATGAGCCAAAGACAACTTGTGTCACCCGCTATGGTGCTTACGAATTCTTAGTAAAGCCATTCGGGTTGACGAATGCTCCAGCCACGTTCACGACCCTAATGAATCAGATTTTCTACCCTTAGACAAGTTCGTGGTAGTCTACTTGGATGACATCGTGATCTATAGCAGCAATATGAAGGAACATGTTGGGCACTTGCGAACAGTGTTTCAGGTGCTAAAGGTGAATGACCTTTGTGTTAAACGAGAGAAGTGTCTCTTCGGTCAGGAGAAGATCAGCTTCCTCGGCCATGTTGTGGGGCGTGGGGTGTTGCGCATGGATGTTCAAAAGATAAGAGTCATCCAGGAATGGGTTCCGCCAAGTAAAGTGTCAGAGTTGCGGTCATTTCTTGGTTTGACGAATTATTATTGACGATTCATTGAAGGTTACTCCCTCATTGTTGTGTCCCTCACTGATATGTTAAAGAAGAATGGGGTATGACTCTTGACAAGAGCATGCAAAGATGCCTTCGACAACTTGAAGAAAGCCTTAGTGAGGGAGCCAGTGTTGCGACTACTTAATCACTTGAGACCCTTTGAGGTCTACACAGACACCTCAGACTTTGCCATCGGTGGAGTTATTATGCAGGACGACCATCCGATCATATATGAGAGTCGTAAGCTAAAGGATGCAGATAGACATTACACGGTGCATGAATGTGAGATGACAGCCATCATGTATTGCCTTAGGACCTGACAACACTATCTTCTAGGTGCCTAGTTCGTCATCAAGACAGATAATGTCGTCACGAGCTATTTTCAAACGCAGAAAAAGCTGACTCTCAAGCAAGCTCGATGACAGATGTTTTTGGCTAAATTTGACTTTGCCTTAGAGTATAAGGTTGGGAAGACCAATATAGTTGCAAATGCCTTCAGCCACACGGTTGAACTGACTGTTGCACGTGTGGAGCCTTTCGAAGTGCATTTAGAGGGCGCTTTGCTGAACCGCATTTGCGAAGGTACGCAGTAAGATCTGACGATGCAACACCTTGTTTCTCTGGAGCAAGCAGGAAAGACTCGACGATTTTGGCTACAGGATGACCTCCTTATGACAAAAGGGGGATGCATCTTTGTGCCACGGTGGGAAAGCCTCCGTCGAGAATTGCTTAAGGAGTTCCATGATACATTATGGGCCTGACCATCCTGGTCAGGAGCAGACTTTAGCACTCCTTAAGCGCGACTACTATTGGTCGCAGATGAGAGACGATGTGGAGGGGTATGTGCGAACATGCCTAATCTACCAGCAAGACAAGGGTACCAACAAGAAGACTGTCAGACTCCTTGAGCCTCTACCAATTCCAGAATGTCCTTGAGACAGCATCTCCATGGACTTCATTGTTAGTCTGTCGAAGGTAGATGACTTCAGCTCCATCTTGGTGGTGGTGGATCGTTTCTCTAAATATGTCACCTTCATCCCATCTTCGAAGGAGTGCCCTACAGAGAAGTTTGTGAAGCATATTGTGAAGCACTGGAGTGTACCAAGAAGCATTATAAGCGATCGCGATGCTCGCTTTACGGGCAAATTCTAGCATGAAGTGTTTCAGCTACTTGGCTCTGATCTACTATTTTCAACAAGTTTCCACCCACAGACAGATGGACAGACAGAGCGCATCAACGAGCTATTGGAGCAGTACCTTAGGCACTTTGTTAGTGCCAATCAAAAAAATTAGGTAAAGCTCATTGACGTGGCACAATTCTGTTATAATTTACAGAAGAACAAGTCTTTAGGATACAACCTGTTTGAAATAGCCACAGGGCAGCAGCCGCTGAACCCGCACACTCTTGCTACGCAAGAAAAGAAAAGGCCATCTTTCGCCTATCAATTTATTCGAGACTGACACAAGCAGAATGAGTTGAAGAAGGCATTCCTACACAAGGCAACAAAGAGAATGAAGAAGTGGGCGGACAAGCATCGTCGGCCCGTTGGGTTCCAAGTTGAGGACCAAGTGTTGGTGAAGCATTATCCTGGTCGCACAGGCATCTTTCACGGGCGACACCGCGGACTGATCAGAAAGTATGATGGATCATTCACCATCACAAAGAAGGTAGGCAAACTGGCGTACAAGCTGGAGTTGCCCCCATATTTCAAGGTGCACCTGATGTTCCACATGTACAACCTCAAACAGTTTCATACATATGACAGAGATCCGGAACGCAGCGTGCTACAATGCACTCCCATCATGCAGAAGGCCCCAACAACACAACAGGCCGAGAAGCACCTCAATCACATCCTTCGCCACAAGGTCAACTACTTGGGTAAAACAAAGAAATACCTAGTGCAATGAGAGGAAACAACGGAACCTATGTGGGAGCCAGCTTTTTGGATGAATAGCCGCTACTTGGTTGAAGTCAGGACTTACCATGAAACAAATGGCGTCGAGGACGATGCATGATTTGAAGAGAAAAACATGTTTCCTTGTGACTTACATTGTAAAATTGTGTCTAGAGTTTGTTTTACTTTTGTTGAGTCTGATGTAAACTGCATAGTTCAGGTTAATCAATACCCCAAAGGAGCAGCCCGTATACTTGAACTGTAAGAGGCTTACGGGCTAAATTGTGAATAAATCAAATGCGTTGAGCTTTCTTTTCTTCACCCTGGTTGTGATTGCAATTCTTCTCCCTCTATTCTCTCTTGCACTCTGATTACAAGCTTCCGCGACTGGCAAGTGAGCGATAAGTAGGCTTGTGGCGGTAAGGAAAGACCATCGCACCGCACTAGCCTATTGAAGGAAATAGGCCTGTGACAAAAATGCACAAATATATATATATATATATATATAAAGAAACAGATGCTAGGTCAGAAAGCCAACTGTGCTGGAAAGTCCTGTAGATCTACGGTCACCAAGGTCAATGGCATAAAAAGCCCAGGCCACCTGTCTTGTCCACCAGGGAGCCTGCTGCCTTGGCCATGTGGGCATGCATTTCATACTGAATCAGGAGTGTTCTTTACTACTTTAAAAGGATGAAAAATTTTGAGTTAATCTGTTGTTGGATGTGGATACTGTATCAGTAGAGACCCACTATTTGTGCGTTTAAAGTAGGTCGGACCATATATATAGATAGATTATCATGATTTATTTAGTAGAAATCGTATTTCGCATCACCAAACAAATGTTGCATGTGCTGTTCTGACTAACACTTCTTGTTTAGCTGCCTCGGCTCTATGAAAAAAAACAGTCAATACTAATACTCTAGAATAAAGGAATTGCAAAAAGGAAAGGGGGATCATCCAAGGGTGGTCACAATACCTTCAGCTGGGAAAAGCAAATCCATTGTACATTTATGAACTTCAAAGGTGATCGTGTCTATTGATAGTGGGAAAAAGAGTTCCCCCACATAGGTGTGAGTTTGCAAAGCACCAGGTCAGTCAAGTTATCTTGATTCAAAGGATCCACTAATGGAATTGTCCAGGCAATCTAGTGATATCTCAACTTTGTATCCATTCAAACTAAAATGGATAAAACAGGTTTTGAAGTGCAGGAAAGACGAAAGGAGTTGACTGGAGCCGCTCTTATAACCGGAAGGATAAGACTAGAAGCTAGGCAGAGTGTGTGCCCGGATAGCCCAAAGTCTTGATAGTTAGCTCTAGGTCTTCCAGTATGAAGACGTATAGGTGCACTATTACGTGGTGGGGATTGCAATTTTCTATGAATTTCCCATTTCTCGCTCAATGATGAAACTTTGCTTAAAGTAGCTAAATAAGATCAAGATAAAATAGTGAAACTTAAGCTATAAGAATTTACACATAGGCACATGGTAGCATGCAATGTTTGACAATGCGTGCATCCTGAGCTACAACACAGAGAAAAGCTTGATGATAGCCTCACCCTCTCTTAACTGGCCTCTGGACATAGGATTTGTTGGGGTCTTCTGTTTTGAGTTTTGGAGGTCTTATCTCACCTTTCTTGCCCTGTCAAAATAAGAAAAAGGAGAAAGAAAACACATACTATCAGACCTTCCTAAGCAAAACCATGGTTACTGGAAACTTTAACACATTCTTGAAAACTCATCTCAATAATCAATAAGAAAGCTTGAAACTAGGCTCTTCTAAAGTTCGTTTCCTGTTTTATGGGAGGAAAACCTCCTAGTACATGAGATTTTTAAACACAGATCGTTAAAAGTGCATGATTTGCTACCCTTTTTTGTTTTATGACATACGTGAGTGGCAATTGTCTGAATTTAAGATGTTCACACAAAGTTTTGTCCTTGTACCTTGTACACATCATAAACTAATGCATGTCTTGAACATTTTCTAGTCAAATTTTTTTCCACTTTCACATGAATCATTGAAAAAATGCGCTCTTTCAATTCCTCTTTGGCAACTTGGGACAGAGTAGACCTTAAGCAAAACTTAACGCTTAGGGACACCGACTCAACATAAGATTTGATACCATGTTAGAACAAGCCACCGTGCTGCTCGTGGGTTACCAGAAACTCACATGAATGAGAAGCAGAGCAGGTTTTCCTCTTTCAGATTAGGCTATTTGAATAATTTAAAGGTTCATCAATTTGCAGATAGAAATGCCAAGGTTAACAAGATGTGTCAAATTAGATTTACCTTCTTTCCAGTCTTCATAAAATCTCTCCAGCTAGAAACCTGAAACAAAAGAACACAAACTTTAAATGACAGAAAATTTTGGACTAACTAGACTCGCATCATGGCTCAGATAGACCAGTCAGCTAGGTCATCCCTCTTATGGAAAAAACATAAGAACAGACAGGAGAGTCACCATCAACAAAATGAGAAAATTTTATGGAACAAATTATCAACATATAAGTCTAAGCTATACTACTTTGCAGAACAAGTTTCAAGATGCAATCTACTAAAATAGTTTAACTTGGAAGAAAGGGATGGATTCCAAATAGAAATAACAATAAAAAACAGGCAAGTCATAACATTTTCTAACATCAAGAAACAGGTAGGTAAAGATTTCATGATTGTCCCACAGGTTTTCACCACATAGAGAGATGATCAGTACAACACATTAACTACTTCAAAAATCAAGTTCCTGTCATATGGATCAATTAAGAACATAAGAGATTTTCTGACCAATCTGCAACAGAAAATCCAGCATTCAACTGGGGTTTGGCATAGTGGGATGGGGCCTACACCGCTAGGTGGGTGGTCTAGGTTCAAATCTTGTGGGCGTCAGCCTTGCACATTAAGCCGATGCAAGGCGGCGCCTTGTGGATGAGGGTTGCACTACGGTTTTATGCCATCGGAGAAGCGACCATAGGTTTGGCAGGCATAGTCCAGCACGTCCAGGCCTCTTACTCATGGAAAAAAAAATGTCCATCATTAATGTGTCAACTAGTCCAAGGATGATCATATACTTGTATACCTCATTATCCTCTTTGATCCAACAAAATAACTTCAGCTTTGGCATCAAATCTTCACTAGACACAATCATTGTAAATAAAATATCCAAAGCTCCTTATAGTAACAGCTATCAAAAGCCTAGCCAACTAATGTTTGATAAGAAGATTCCATTCAAAACATCAAATATCAAGACCATTAACAAAAAAGTGTTTCATGAAGAGATTCATTTGAGAAACAAGTCAGTAGATTGATCAACTTTTGTATTTTCTTGCAGAATATAAGAGCACAAAATATCTCCATTGGTCTGTCCCATTATCCTTAGGCATTTCCTGAAGCGATGGACTGAGAATCAGCTCCCCCTCAAATTTACATTTGAAAGTGGCATTCAATGAACAGCTCAACCAAGAAGTCGCAAGCACGCTAGAATGAATGTAAATCAAGTCAAGATTTATCATCCACAAATAGTCGCTAATCACAAAACTATGGGTAATGGGTTGCTAGGCTAAGATCATTCGGACTATAAAGATCCAGGTTCATTGAGATTCTGAATCACAGATTGCAGGTCATCACCCAGATAGAGAACCCAATAACTTTACACATATATTAAGCTTTTATATAAAGAAACAACAAAAAGTTTTACCAACCTAAAAAGGTAATACAAATATCGCTAATACCATTATCTTGGAAGAAAAGAAACCTTTTTAAGCCTTTCTCAAGGACTCGGTGCTAAAAATACCTAGTCTACAACAATTACATTGCACTAATGAAAATTCCACAAGATCAACATTGGAAACAAAAAGAGCTAGTTTCTTGACTGTCACACAAACTCCACCTATTGCAAATTTAGCTTAGGTTGTAGAATGGCTAAAACCTAGGTGGTGAAAGGTGTGCTTAGAAAGATAGTCATCCTAGGTGTGGCCTATCGTAAGTTCCATAGGTGAACCTAGGTAAAAATAATTTGCTTCTATAATTTTGATTTTGACATAAAAGAGTTGATTCCCTTTCTTCTTCTTTCTTCATCCTCCCTAGAACTACTTTTTCTTCTCCTGCATACAAATAATATAATTGGGATTCTAGGCATCACATTGATTCCTTAGGTTACTAGACCAATCACATAAAATCTAGTCAACTTCAACACCTATGCAAACAACCACTCCTGTGCCCACTAATAAAGGTATTTGTGCATAAAAACTTAGTCACGCCCTATGAATATGAACCAATATGAGAATTTCGTTGGAGCGTTCCCTACTGAGTGACGTGTTGTACTCTATAGGCCTGGAGGCAGTGATAAATGGGCAAGGGTTGCTAGGTCGTCGCCCAGAAGCGACGCGTCACACCAGCGCCCGGGTGTGGTGTCAAATAGGCAAGGGTTCCCTCACTTTGTTGGACGGGTGGGGGTAAAGAAGATAGTTCAAGATCATAAAATTAGTTAGCCACTTGGAACATAGGGTCTTTAACTGGTAAGTTGGTAGAGTTAGTAGATGTTATGTGTAGGAGAAAGATGGATATTTTATGTCTACAAGAGACCAAATGGGTAGATGAGAAAACAAAAGTGATAGAACCTTGGGATATAAGATTTGGTATACAAGAATAAATAGTAATGGAGTAGGGATTGTTATTAGTCGTGAGTTTATAGATAATGTAGTTGAGGTCTGTAGGAAGCATGATAGGATTTTACTTATTAAATTATTAGGTACGGATATTATTAATATTATTAGTGTTTATGCACCTCAAGTAGGTTTAGATGATTCCATTAAGCGTCAATTTTGGAAAGATTTAGATGAAGTAGTACAAGGGATATCTTAACTCCGCCTGTGTAGTTATACACTGCCGGTCCCAAGCCCGGATAAAGGAGGAGGGTTGCGGTAGGCCTGTGACAGCCAGCATAAAAACTTTGTCATATCCTATGAAAATGAACCAATATGAGAATTTCGTTGGGGCGTTCCCTACTGAGCGACGCGCTGTACTCTCTAGGCCCGGAGGCAGTGATAAATGTGCAAGGGTTGCTAGGTCGTCGCCCAGAAGCGACGCGTCACACCGGCGCCCGGGTGTGGTGTCAAATAGGCAAGGGTTCCCTCACTTTGTTGGACGGGTGGGGGTAAAGAAGTTAGTCCAAGACCATAAAATTAGGTTAGCCACTTGGAACATAGGGTCTTTAACTGGTAAGTTGGTAGAGTTAGTAGATGTTATGTGTAGGAGAAAGATTGATATTTTATGTCTTCAAGAGACCAAATGGGTAGGTGAGAAAGCTAAAGTGATAGAACCTTGGGGATATAAGATTTGGTATACAGGAATAAATAGGAATAGGAATGGAGTAGGGATTGTTATGAGTCGTCAGTTTATAGATAATGTAGTTGAGGTCCGTAAGAAGGGTGATAGAATTTTACTTATTAAATTAGTATTAGGTACGGATATTATTAATATTATTAGTGTTTATGCACCCCAAGTAGGTTTAGATGATTCCATTAAGCATCAATTTTGGGAAGATTTAGATGGAGTAGTACAAGAGACATCTTATGGAGAAAAGCTTTTCATCGGCGGTGACCTTAATGGACATGTAGGCATTAATAGGGATGGATTTGAGAATATCCATGGAGGCTATGGTATAGGAGAAAGAAATGAAAGTGGAGAAAGGATTTTAGATTTTTGTTTGTCCTGTGATATGATCTTAGCAAACACTTGGTTTAGGAAGAGGGAGTCTCACCTAGTAACATTTAAAAGTGGGGTTAATACGAGTCAGATAGATTTTTTCCTACTTAGAAAGAGAGATAGGGGTTGTTGCATCGATTGTAAGGTTATACCAGGAGAAAGTGTAGCTACACAACATAGAGTCTTAATTTTAGATCTTAGAATTAGACAATGCCGCAAAAGGGATAGACATAGGATAGATCCTAGAATTAAGTGGTGGGCACTGAAAGGAGCTAAACAAGGAATGTTTGTAGAGCAGGTAGTTAAGGAAGTTGATTGGTGTCTCGAGGAGGATTCAGAATCAATGTGGAATAAGATAGCGGGTGGTATGAGAAAAGTAGCTAAGGAGGTATTGGGTGAGTCTAAAGGCGGTGCACCACTAGGTAAGGATACATCATGGTGGAACGAGGATGTCAAATTAGCTATTAAGGTTAAAAGAGAGTGTTATAGAAATCTAAGTAAGAGTCGTGATAATGAGAATTTGGAGAAGTATATGATAGCAAAGAAGGAAGCTAAAAAAGTTGTTCGAAACGCGAGGGCTAAGGTATATAAGGAGGTTTATGACAAGTTGGATACCAAAGAAGGCGAGAAGGATATTTATAGGCTTGCAAAGATGAGAGATAGGAAATCGAAGGATTTGGGTATGGTTAGATGTATCAAAGATGAAACGCAAAGGGTTTTAGTCAAAGATGAGGAGATTAAGGAGAGATGGAAAGATTATTTTGATAAGCTATTTAATGATAGTCATGCTCAAGATCTTCGAGACTTCTCCATTCCTTTTCATGAGATAAATCGTGACTTCATGCGCAAGATTCAAAAGAAAGAAATTGCAGAGGGTTTGAAGAAAATGAAATCAAGAAGGGCAGTTGGCCCAAATGGTATACCTATCGAGGCTTGGAAATGCTTGGGAGAGAAAGGTTTAGAATGGTTGACAAATCTTTTTAACTTGATTTGGCGAACAAATAAGATGCCTAATGAGTGGAGGAAGAGTACTTTGGTGCCTTTATATAAGAATAAGGGTGATATACAAGATTGCACAAACTATCGTGGTATAAAACTCATGAGTCATACTATGAAACTTTGGGAGAGGGTGATTGAGTCTAGGTTGAGGAAGGTTGTCATAATATCGGAGAATCAATTTGGTTTTATGCCTGGAAGATCAACTATGGAAGCTATACATCTTCTTAGACAACTTATTGAAAGATATAGAGAGAGGAACAAAGATTTGCATATGGTTTTTATTGATTTAGAGAAGGCATACGATAGAGTACCTAGGGACGTTCTCTGGTGGACAATGATGAAGAAATGTGTTTCTCTCAAGTACATTAGTATAATTAAAGATATGTATGAAGGAGTAGTAACCAATGTCCGCACTTGTGGAGGGGTGACAACCAATTTTCCGATTACGGTTGGGTTACATCAAGGATCTGCTTTAAGCCCTTTCCTATTTGCGATAGTGATGGATGAGCTTACGAGATCAATTCAAGAAAATGTACCGTGGTGTATGTTGTTTGCTGATGATATTGTTTTGATTGATGAGTCTAGAGCTGGGGTTAATGCTAAGTTAGAATTATGGAGACAGACATTGGAAGCTAGAGGTTTTAAGTTGAGTAAGAGTAAGACTGAATATATGGAATGTCGGTTTAGTAAGCAACGAAGTAGTGATGGGAGTGTAGTGAAGCTTGGTGAGCAAGATATACCGGTGAATGATTATTTCAAATATTTGGGATCCACCATTCAAAAGTATGGAGAAATTGATGGAGATGTAAATCATAGGATAAAGGTTGGGTGGATGAAATGGAAAAGTGCTACTGGAGTGCTGTGCGATCGTAGAATGTCATTGCGGTTGAAGGGAAAGTTTTATAGGACGACTATTAGACCCGCTTTACTATATGGTACGGAATGTTGGGCTGCCAAGAGACATCATATTCAAGAAATGAGTGTAGCTGAGATGCGGATGCTTAGATGGATGTGTGGAAATACAATAAAAGATAAGATTCGGAACGAAGAGATACGTAAGAAGGTAGGTGTTGCACCCATTGAAAATAAGATGCGAGAGAATCGTTTACGGTGGTTTGGACATATTCGGCGAAGGCCTAATGATGCTCCAGTTAGAAGGTTGGAGAAATGGGAAAATATATTAGTTAAAAGAGGTCGGGGTAGGCCTAGGAAGACTTGGATGGAGATGATAGGAAAGGATATGAATGCTTTGAACCTCACCGAGGACATGGCGTTGGATAGAAATGATTGGAGGAAAAGGATTCATGTGGAAGACCCAAAATGAATTTCTTTTTTGGTTCATATCGCTGACCCCAATTGTTTTGGGATGAAGGCGTAGTTGTTGTTGTTGTTGTTGTAGTACAAGGGATATCTTATAGAGAAAAACTTTTCATCGGCGGTGACCTTAATGGACATGTAGGCATTAGTAGGGATGGATTTGAGAGTATCCATGGAGGCTATGGTATAGGAGAAAAAAACGAAAGTGGAGAAAGGATTTTAGATTTTGGTTTGTCCTATGATATGATCTTAGCAAACACTTGGTTTAGGAAGAGGGAGTCTCACCTAGTAACATTTAAAAGTGGGGTTAATACGAGTCAGATAGATTTTTTTCTACTTAGAAAGAGAGATAGGAGTTGTTGCATCGATTGTAAGGTTATACCGGAAGAAAGTGTAGCTACACAACATAGAGTCTTAATTTTAGATCTTAGAATTAGAAAATACCGCAAAAGGGATAGACATAGGATAGATCCTAGAATTAAGTGGTAGGCACTGAAAGGAGCTAAACAAGGAATGTTTGTAGAGCAGGTAGTTAAGGAAGTTGATTGGTGTCTCGAGGAGGATTCAGAATCAATGTGGAATAAGATAGCGGGTGGCATGAGAAAGGTGGCTAAGGAGGTATTGGGTGAGTCTAAAGGCGGTGCACCGCTAGGTAAGGATACATCATGGTGGAACGAGGATGTCAAATTAGCTATTAAGGTTAAAAGAGAGTTATAGAAATCTAAGAGTCGTGATAATGAGAATTTTGAGAAGTATATTATAGCAAAAAAGGAAGCTAAAAAAATAGTTCGAAACGCGAGGGATAAGGTATATAAGGAGGTTTATGACAAGTTGAATACCAAAGAGGGCGAGAAAGATATTTATAGGCTTGCAAAGATGAGAGATAGGAAATCGAGGGATCTGGGTATGGTTAGATGTATCAAAGATGAGACGCAAAGAGTTTTAGTCAAAGATGAGGAGATTAAGAAGAGATGGAAAGATTATTTTGATAAGCTATTTAATGGAAGTCATGCTCAGGATCTTGGAGATTTCTCCATTCTTTTTCATGAGATGAATTGTGACTTCATGCGCAAGATTCAAAAGAAAGAAATTGCATAGGCTTTGAAGAAAATGAAATCAAGAAGGGCAGTTGGCCCAGATGGTATACCTATCGAGGCTTGGAAATGCTTGGCTGAGAAAGGTTTAGAATGGTTGACAAATCTTTTTAACAAGATTTGGCGGACAAATAAGATGCCTAATTAGTGCAGGAAGAGTACTTTGGTGCCTCTATATAAGAATAAGGGTGATATACAAGATTGCACAAACTATCGTGGTATAAAACTCATGAGTCATACTATGAAACTTTGGAAGATGGTGATTGAGTATAGGTTGAGGAAGGTTGTCATGATATCGGAGAATCAATTTGGTTTTATGCTTGGAAGATCAACTATGGAAGCTATACATCTTCTTAGACAACTTATTGAGAGATATAGAGAGAGGAACAAAGATTTGTATATGGTTTTTATTGATTTGGAGAAGGCATACGATAGAGTACCTAGGGATGTTCTCTGGTGGACAATGATGAAGAAAGGTGTTTCTCTCAAGTACATTAGTATAATTAAAGATATGTACGAAGGAGTAGTAACCAATGTCCGCACTTGTGGAGGGGTGACAACTAATTTTCCTATAACGGTTGGGTTACATCAAGGATCTGCATTAAGCCCTTTCCTATTTGCTATAGTGATGGATGAGCTTACGAGATCAATTCAAGAAAATGTGCCGTGGTGTATGTTGTTTGCTGATGATATTGTTTTGATTGATGAGTCTAGAGTTGGGGTTAATGCTAAGTTAGAATTATGGAGACAGACATTGAAAGCAAGAGGTTTTAAGTTAAGTAAGAGTAAGACAAAATATATGGAATGTATGTTTAGTAAGCAACGAAGTAGTGATGGGAGTGTAGTGAAGCTTGGTGAGTAAGAAATACCGGTGGATGACTGTTTCAAATATTTGGGATCTATCATTCAAAAGTATGGAGAAATTGATGGAGATGTAAATCATAGGATAAAGGTTGGGTGGATGAAATGAAAAAGTGCAATTGGAGTGTTGTGCGATTGGAGAATGCCATTGCGGTTGAAGGCAAAGTTTTATAGGACGACAATTAGGCCCGCTTTACTATATGGTACGGAATGTTGGGCTGCCAAGAGACATCATATTCAAAAAATGAGTAGCTGAGATGCGTATGCTTAGATGGATGTGTGGAAATACAATAAAAAATAAGATTCAAAACGAGGAGATACGTAAGAATGTAGGCATTGCATCCATTGAAAATAAGATGAGAGAGAATCGTTTACGGTGGTTTGGACATATTTGGCGAAGGCCTACTGATGCTCCAGTTAGAAAGATGGAGAAACGAGAAAATATATTTGTTAAAAGAGGTCGGCGTAGGCCTAAGAAGACTTGGATGGAGATGATAGGAAAGGATATGAATGCTTTGAACCTCACCGAGGACATGGCATTGGATAGAAATGATTGGAGGAGAAGGATTCATGTGGAAGACCCAGAATGGTTTTCTTTTTTGGTTCATATCGCCGACCCCAATTGTTTTGGTATGAAGGCGTAGTTGTTGTTGTTGTTGTATATATACATTGATGTAATAGGCAATGCCCATCAGGGGTACTTTGATCATTTTATATTTGTAATAGGTTTTGTCCATTAGGGACAGATTTGTCCTTTTATATTTTTTATTTTCTTTATTTTTGTTTTTGTCTTTTCCATTTTTTATAAGGGCTATATGGTCAAAAGGCCATAGAGCCGTTGGGAGCTCCCAACAACTCTTTGGGAGCTCTCCAAGGCCCCCTCTCTTGTATATATATAGGGATTGTTTACCCCTCTTTTGTGCTAAGCATTGTTAGTGAATAAATATCATATTTTTTACCTTCTTGTGTTCTCTTGTGGCTTTTGTATGCACTCTTGTGCTATTGTATTTGCTTTGGCTTTTGTATTATCCCTTAGTGGGCTTGTGTTTGTGCTTTTGCACATTGTATTTTACACTTCTGCATGTTTCATTACATGGTATTAGAGCATCTCGGGTTCTGGAACCTTGGTATAAGTTGCTCGTGGTGATCAAGGGAACGTGTGCTTGTGGTGATTGTGGTTGGTGTGTTCATGACTATCTTCCTCCGTCTCTCTCTCTCTCTCTTCACCTTCATCATGGAGCAAGATGTCAAGATTGAGCTATCTTTCAAACTCAATGAAAATAACTATATGATGTGGTATGTCGTAATAGAGAACCACCTCAAGTAGAAAAACCTTTAGGGGTATGTGAGTGACACTACTCCCAGCCTCAACTAAAGCTCACCAAGATTGAAGGAGACCAAGTGAAGGCTCTTGAAGGAAAAGACCGAACCAAAGTTATATATGAATATCAAATGAACGTAGAAAACTGAGAAAGCAACCATGCCGAAATCCTATCATGGTTTATGAATAACGTGAAATTAAGATATATGCCAACATTGCTAAGTTTATAAAGGCAAATGAAGCATGGTCCTTTTTTAAGGGTATGTATACCCAAAAAGATATTGCAAGACAATATTTCTTGCAAAAGAATATTAGATTTACTAAAGAAGGGGACATGAGTGTCCGAGACTATTTAGTGTCTTATCTCCTTTATGAGATGAGTTAGCACTCCTTGAACCTAAGTGAAAATTTGTCGCAGATATAGAACTTAGAAGGGAACAAATGGAGAAAAAACACTTTTTCCAATTTTTGCATGATCTACGACCGGAGTTTGAACAAGTTAGATCTTCCATTCTTCATAGATCCTCCCCTATGCCTCTAAATGAGGCTCTTGCCGAAATATGCCAAGAAGAAACTTGTCTTAGAATGACCAAAGGAGAAGATGAAGTGTTGGCAGTGGCTAAACCTGACAACATGAGGACATAGACATACAAGCCTATGCATTTCGGGAGGCAATACAACAATGGAGGATCAAGAAAGATAATTTTCCACTATTGTAATGAATTGGGTCATATCAAGTTGGTGTGTCCAAAGCTCAAAAACAAGGTGACTTCAAATTGAAGAATTCACACCCAAAAATGGTGAAGAGACAAGCAAAAATAGAGATCTTAAAGACACCATCAATCAATTAACATAGGCATTGTAACAATTTCTGAAGACATCATCTTCAACCACTAGTGCCGCTTTCCACATGACTCCTCGTGAGAATGTCCTTTCAGATATATGCACTAACTCAAATTTATCATATGTTTCAACTGCCGATGGGACATCTTTAAAAATCAAAAGTATTGGAACTTTAAATTCTAAAATTTCTCAAAAATTCTTTGTTCCAAAAATTGGAGTTGTTTCCAAATTAAATTTAAATCTTTTTCCGGTTTCCAATTTTTCGACCATGGATGCAAAATCTTCTTCTCATCTTAAGGGTTGCTCCATGCAGGATCTCCAGTCATAGAAGATGATTGGGCAAGGCCACAGGAGTGATCTCTAATTCATGGATTTCTTATCCCTTTCATCTATTTTTTTTTTGTAATTATATCCAAGATAAGGATATTGTAACCTGGCATAAACGACTTGGACATCCAAGCTTATCACAAATGTATCTTTTCCCTTTTGTAGAAAAAAATTGAAATTGAAAAGATATTGTTTGCAAATATTGCATTCTTGAGAAAATAAAATCAATACATTTTCCAAATAGAACATTTATTTCTAAGAGACAGTTTGAGTTAGTGCATTCGGATGTATGGGGGCCATCACCGGTCATGTCTAAAGGTTCTACTCGTATTATGTTGTATTCATTAATGATTTTACTAGATATGTATGGATATACTTTCTAAACTTCAAATCCAATGTATTCTCATTTTTTAAAGAATTTCACATGATTGTTAAAAATCAATTTCAAAGTAATATTTCTAAGTTTAGGCCCGATTCGGGTGGAGAATATGTCAAAAGATTTTCAAAATTATTTAAAACAAAATGGTATTTGTCATCAAATATCATGCCTTAGAACCATTAACAAAATGGGTTAGCGGCTATGTCACATGGGTGCGGGGATGCGGCACTTCCAAAAAACTCGGGTGAGGGGGTGCGGCAAATATATATATATATAGTCCAAAAGTTGGACATAAATGACCCTTGGTGCGTTGACTACACCCAGGGTCAGGTTGACCGCATCGGGTGCGGGTGCGGGTGTGACACCTAGTTGGAGAATCCCTGTGACATATATTAAAAAAAATATTCTTGGCAAATTTTTTTTTAAGTCTGAAAAATTAGACCAAAATGACCCTCGGTGCGTTAACCACACCCAGGGTCAGTTTGACCGCACCCGCGTCACGTCGCGTCGACCCGGGTGCGGCACCCTGCTAGCTGAATCCCCGTGACATAGGTTAGCAGAAAGAAAACATAAGCCTATCATAGAAACTACTAGAACCCTACTTATTTTTAAAGATATTCCTAAAAAGTTTTAGGTCAAAAACGTTTTGACCTCAACTTATTTGATAAGTAGAATGCCTTCATCATCCTTACAAAATATATCTTCATTCAAAAAATTATTTAACATGACACCCGATTTAAAGCGATTACGGATTTTTTGTTGCAAATGTTTTTTTCTTACTCATAAAAATGATAAATCATCTCCAAAAGCCAAAGAATATGTCTTTGTCGGATATGGAGAGAATAAAAAAGGTTATATGTGCTTTGAATTTAAAAACAATAAATTATATGCTTCTAAGGATGTGACTTTCTTGGAAATGAGAATGATTTTGATAAAAAGAATAACAAAGAAGTAGACTATTCCTTTCTGTTTGATCTTTTGCCAAAGGAAGAACATGGCTCTTATAAACCGAATAATTATGAAATAAATCATGATGATGGTAATTCTATTTGTGATAACTCTTTAGATAATGATGTTCATAATGGATATCATGATGTTAATGGTAATTTAGTCATCGTGTAGTCATGATAACTTGGTTGAGATCATGATATACAAGTCTATACCCGGCATGAGCAAAGAGACCAACCATGTGCTCTTGAAAAATATTCACAAGGCTTACCCATAGAAGAGTCAACACTTGGGAGATCAAAATGAGTTCCCATTTCACCAAATAGGTTTGAGTGAATCCTTTTATCCAAACTATAGAGCTTGTTAAATAGCACTTTGTTTCTATTATGAGCAGTCACATTATAATGAAGCAAAAAACTATCCCCATTGGATTGATACCATGAATATAGAACTAGGAGCCCCTTGTAAGGCCAACACTTGAAGGTAGTTAAGCTTACCTTTAGGAAAGAAACCCATAGGATGTAGATGGATATTTAAGGTCAAAACTAAGAGTATTAGAACTCTAAAAAGATACAAATCTAGGTTAGTAGCTAAAGAATACTCTCAAGAGTACAAAATTGATTATGAAGAAACTTTTGTGTCGGTAGCTAGAATAACTAGTGTTAGAACCCTAATAGTCGTTGCCTTTATCCAAAAGTGTCCTATTTACCAATTAGATGTCAAAAATGTTTGTCTCAATGAAGAACTTAATGAAGAAGTTTACATGGACCTCTGTCGGGGTTTGATATTGAAAAAGGTAGAACTCTTAGACTAAAAAAGGTTTTGTATGGACTTAAGCAAGCCCCTAAGGCTTGGTATGATAGATTCAATATTGTTATGACCTTTGAGTTACCGATTTTGTTATACTAACACTACTTTTTTTGTCAAGAATACAATATTAACATTGTTGTACTTTTGTTATATGTAGATGATATGATAATCACCGGAAATGACAGAAAGACAGTTGACGAAATAAAAACTATTTAAAAGAAAAACTTTGATATGTCTGATAGTAATTGGAGCGTGTTAGAATTGACTCGCTAAATGAACATGGGCTATATCTAGTTTGGTGATAGACAAGTAAGTGAGGGATCCAATAAGTTGTTTGTATGGTGTAGGATCTTCAAGCAGTTTCCCATCTTTTAGTCTTAGTTTTGCATTGACAACTTCAGGAGTCCCCACCTTCTTGTCATCCGAAATCTCTGACTTAAAACAAATATCAGCAACAAACTTTATTTGCGACAAAATTTACCCTCTGGGTATGAGTGTAATTTTAAGGATTGTCAGATACATTAAAAATTTCATAACTAAAGGGATTTTTTTATATCATTTTACTCTTTAGATTTAATTGTCTATACTAATCCAGATTGGGGTGAAACCCCTAATGATAGAATCTTAACAATTGGCTTTTGTGTCTTTTTAGAAGATTCTTTGATTTCTTGGAGGTACAAGAAGCAATAAAAAGTTTCATTATCCTCTATTGAAGTTGAGTATTTGCAATGACTACGACAACTATGGAGCTTGTATGGCTAAAGAATCTTTTCAGAGATAAGGGTGTGGTCATTTGCAAATCTTCAAAAATGTGTTGTGACAATAAAAGCACAATTTACATTGAAAGCAATCACATCTTCCATGAACGCACAAAGCACATTGAGATGGACGGTCATTATGTACGTGATGAATACCTGAGAGGGCCTTTGGAGTTGTCATATGTTACTTCAAAATATCAGCTTGCAGATTTCTTCACAAAAGCTTTTCCTATACCTTGGTTCATTTTTTCCTTAACAAACTTTCGGTGATCACACCGTAAGTTTGAGGAGGGTGTTAATATATATATATATATATATATATATATATATATATATCAAGGGTAATTTGGTTATTTTACACTTGTATAGGTTCTGTCCATTAGGGATAGATTTATCCTTTTACATTTTTTATTTTCTTTATTTTTGTTTTTTGCCTTTTTCATTTTGTATAAGGGCTCTATGATCAAAAGACCATAGAGTCGTTGGGAGCTCTCAATGACACTTTGGGAGCTCCCCAAGGCCCACTCTCTTGTATATGCATGGGTTGTTTGCCCCTCTTTTGTGCCATGCTTTTTGCTAAGCATTGTTAGTGAATAAAGATCAATATTTTTTACCATGTGTTCTCTTGTTGGCCTCTTGTGGCTTTTGTATGCACTCTTGCTATTGTATTTGCTTTGGCTTTTGTATTGTCCCTTAGTGGACTTGTGTTTGTGCTTGTGCACATTGTGAAATGAAATGGGGATCTTCGAAACACGAGCTTAGATTCACAAGGGCAAGTGTCAAGAATGACACTAAAGCATAACCCTTAAAAAGGGTATAACTGGAAACAAAATAAAAATAAAAATGTATTCTTTATTGATATGAAAAACCAATTGCTTAAGAAGCATTGGAATTAAAATACAAGAGGGGCTGCACCCCTTTATATACACAGCTGAAAGAGGACTCAATAGAGTTGTTGGACACAGTCCAACAACTCTATTGCTAGTCAAGTCTGGACATGACTTGACTAGCAACAGTCATTCTAGTTCAAACTGAATTAGATGACATAAAGACAAAAAATAAAAATAAAGGAAAAAAATTACAGAAAAGAAAGAAATGAAAAATATATTTATATATATATATATAATAATATAATAGTATTATATATATATACAGTTTTGCATTTTAACACTCCCCCTCAAACTTACGGTACAATGAGCGGAAGTTTGTCTAAGAGAAAGTGAAATCGAGGAGCAGCGAGAGGCTTTGTAAAGAAGTCTGCTAACTGATATTCTGAAGTGACATATGGCAGATCAATTATCCCGTGTAGATATTCCTCTCTGATGTAGTGACAATCCATTTCGATGTGTTTGGTGCGTTCGTGGAATGTTCTATTATTGACAATATAGATCACATTTTTGTTGTCACAACACATTTGTGAAATCTTTATTGCTTCAGCTCCCATGTCAGCAAGCAGTCGTCGGAGCCAAACTACTTCCATGGTCGTGGTTGTCATGGCTTTGTATTCAGCTTCGGTGGATAAGAGAGATACCTTCTGCTGGTTTTTACACCTCCATGAGATCAATGATTCCCCTAAAAAGACACAAAAGCCAGTGGTTGAGTGTTTGTTATTGAGATCATCTCCCCAATCAGCATCAGTATATACAATTAAATCAAGAGAAGAGGAGGAAGATAAAAAAAAGTCCTCGTGAAAGAGAGGACTTGATGTATCGGATAATACGCATGACTGCTACCATATGAACAGAAGTAGAAGCATGTTGAAATTAACTTGCTATGTGAACAACATATGCTATATCTGGTCTGGTAATGGATAGATAGGAAAGTGCCCCGACAAGCTGTCTATAAGGAGTAGGGTCTGCAAGAAGTTCTCCATCATCAATCTTCATTTTAACATTAACAACTTCTGGAGTGTCAACTTTCCTATTATCAGTAATACCAGACCTGAAAACAATATCAAAAGCAAATTTAGTCTTAGATAATAAATATCCTCTAGGAGAATAAGCAACTTCAATGCCTAAAAAATATCTCAACAAGCCCAAATCAGTCATTTCAAAATGAGATTTAAGAAGTGTTTTGATTGTTTCAACTCTCTATTTATCGCTTCTGGCGATGATCATATCATGCACATAGAGAAGAAGCACAATGATCCCTGCATCAGAATTCTTAATAAACAAAGCAGTGTCAGTTAAACAGAATTGAAAACCAGTATCAATCATAACACGACTAAACCTATCATACCAAGTTTTTTGTGCTTGTTTATGTCCATAAAGAACTTTTTCTAAGCGGACTTTAGCCTTAGGAATACTTAGACCAGGAGGAGGTTTCATGTATACTTCTTCAACTAGCTTTTTATTTAAAAAGACATTTTTGACATCAATTTGAAAAATAGACCATTTTTTTATATAAGCAAAGACAATTATGGTTCAGACAATTGTCATACGAGCCACCGGAGCAAAGGTTTCTTTATAATCAATCACATATTCTTGGGCATAACCTTTGGCTACTAAACGAGCTTTACATCTTTCAAGAGTATCATCACTCTTGATTTTAATTTTATAAACCCATCGACATCCTATAATTTTCTTTCCTGGAGGAAGATCTTGAATATTCCATATAGAAGCCTTTTCAAGTGCATCTAATTCAGCTTTCATGGCTTCTATCCATTTGATATCATTTTTTGCTTGAAAATATGTGCATGGTTCTTCATATGAGTGAATTAATGCAATAACTGACCTATATGTGGGTGAGAAAGACTCGTATGATACAAACTTTCTTGGAGGCCTCGAGACTCTAGATGATGTCTAGTTGGAATGTTAGAATATTTTTCAAGTGCACATGGAGGATTAGACTCTTGTCCCCTGGAATATTGAATACTAGTATCTCTATAAACTTCTTCATTTTCAACATTAAGATGAATAATTCTTTGATCATCATCAAAGTTACAGTCAAGGTCATATTCATCAAATGTTGATGTTAGATCTAGCAAAAAGGAGTACTCAGTGACGTCTTTTAATTTTCTAAAATCAAAGAAGTTCTCCTACTATGGAAGTTATACATCTTCTTAGACAACTTATTGAGAAAAATAAAGAGAAGAACAAATATTTGCATATGGTTTTTATTGATTTGGAGAAGGCATACGATAGAGTACCTAGGGACGTTCTCTGGTGGATAATGATGAAGAAAGGTATTTCTCTCAAGTATATTAGTATAATTAAGGATATGTATGAAGGAGTAGTAACCAATGTCCGCACTTGTGGAGGGGTGACAACCAATTTTCCTATAACGGTTGGGTTACATCAAGGATCTGCTTTAAGCTCTTTCCTATTTGCTATAGTGATGGATGAGCTTACGAGATCAATTCAAGAAAATGTGTCGTGGTGTATGTTGTTTGCTGATGATATTGTTTTGATTGATGAGTCTAGAGTTGGGGTTAATGTTAAGTTAGAATTATGGAGACATTGGAAGCAAGAGGTTTTAAGTTGAGTAAGAGTAAGACAGAATACATGGAATGTCGGTTTAGTAAGCAACGAAGTAGTGATGGGAGTGTACTGAAGCTTGGTGAGCAAGAAATACCGGTGGATGATTGTTTCAAATATTTGGGATCTATCATTCAAAAGTATGGAGAAATTGATGGAGATGTAAATCATAGGATAAAGGTTGGGTGGATGAAATCGAAAAGTGCAACTGGAGTGTTGTGCGATTGTAGAATGCCATTGCGGTTGAAGGGAAAGTTTTATAGGATGACTATTAGACCCGCTTTACTATATGGTACGAAATGTTGGGCTGCCAAGAGACATCATATTCAAAAAAAGAGTGTAGTTGAGATGTGTATGCTGAGATGGATGTGTGGAAATACAATAAAAGATAAGATTCGAAACGAGGAGATACGTAAGAAGGTAGGCGTTGCACCCATTGAAAATAAGATGAGAGAGAATCGTTTACGGTGGTTTGGACATATTCGGCGAAGGCCTAATGATGCTCCAGTTAGAAGGATGGAGAAATGGGAAAATATATTAGTTAAAAGAGGTCGGGGTAGGCCTAGGAAGACATGGATGGAGGTGATAGGAAAGGATATGAATGCTTTGAACCTCACCGAGGACATGGCATTGGATAAAAATGATTGGAGGAGAAGGATTCATGTGGAAGACCCAGAATGATTTTCTTTTTTGGTTCATATCGCCGACCCCAATTGTTTTGAGATGAAGGTGTAGTTGTTGTTGTTTGTTGTTGTAAAGAAGCTCTCCTTTTCAAGAAAGGAAACATTTTTAGACACATATAATCTATTATTTTTGAAGTCAAAACATTTATAACCTTTCTGTTTTTCAGCATATCCTAAAAAGGCACAGGGAATTGCACGAGGGAAAAGTTTATCATTTTTGTCAGTAAATATGAAACATTTGCACCCAAACATTTTTAGTCTAGAGTAGTATGGAGAAATGTTCATAAGTTTTTCAATGGGAGTGATATTTTGTAAGGAAGAAGATGACATCCTATTAATGAGATAGGTGGCAGTTAAGGCAGCTTCTGCCCAAAAGTCTTTCGGGACTTGATTTGCTATTAATAAAGTCTTAGTGGTTTCTATAATATGGCGATGTTTTCGTTTTGCCAGTCCATTTTGTTGAGGTGTATAAAGACAAGATCTTTGATGCGTGATGCCATGCAATTTAAGATAATTTTGAAAATTCGTGGATAAAAACTCTCCCCCTGAATCTGTGCGAAAAATAGTAATATCATTTTGAAACTTGTTTTTAACCATATTATGAAAAATTTGAAAGTATGAAAATACTTCAGACTTATGTTTGAGAAAGTAAATCCACGTATGTCGGGAGAAATCATCGACAAAAATAACATAGTAAACAAATCCTCCTTTAGAAATTACTGGTGCAGGACCCCAAACATCCGAGTGTATTAATTCAAGTGGTCTTGAAGAGAAAAAGGTTCTGTTCTAAAATGGTAATCTTTTCATTTTGCCGAGAATACAATCTTTATAATCAAATGACTTAGAGTTACAAAATTTCCCTAGATTTGAAAAATGTTGGATTTTGGCTATACGTGGGTGACCAAGTCTCTTATGCCATAGTTCCAACTCTATTTTTTGAATATTATAACAAAAAACTTTCTTCGGCATTTTCAAAAAATCCATGTAATAGAGTCCTCATTCTCTATGGCTTTCCCGAATCAGCTTGCCTGACTGGCGATCATGTACCCAACAATCATGAGAAGAAAAGGAAATATTACACTCATAATCAGAAATTTGAGATACAGATAAAAGATTTAAATTTAATTTGGGAACATGTCTAATTTCTGAAATAAAAAATTCCTTTGTTTTATAAATTTTTTCAAAATTTTTTATTCCTTCTATTTCAAGAGAAGTCCTATCTGCAGTAAAGACCTTTGACACACTTGTTTTATTTTTAACACATTTGGATAGACTTTGATTATTTGGGGTCATATGAAAAGATGCACCAGAGTCAAGGAGCCAAGAAATTTTACCTGGATCAGAAAAAGATGAGGTTGCTGCGCCGGTTGAAGCTTCAGATGAGAAAGAGGCACCTTTGATGAGAGGCTGAAAAATCTCCATTAGTTGGGCCAGGGAAACTGCTGCATCCTGATCTTTAGGCTCTGATCCAGCAATTGCAACTCTTTTTTCTCTCAGCTCCTTAAGTTTGAGACATTGTGGCCTGTAGTGTCCCGGTTCATGACAGTGATGACAAATAACTTTCTTCTTATCATAGTCACCATTTTGTCGGTTAAAGTGAGGAGGCTTATATGATCGAACATGATTCCCTGGTCTAGACACGGCTAAAACAGAATCATCTTCAATTTTTGAAGAACCTTTCCGGAGATGATTTTCTTCCATTGTTAACTCTTCAATAGTTTAAACAATAGAAGGAATTTTTCCCCGGTGAAGTAGGGTCGATTTAGTGGTTTCAAATTTCGGCCTTAATCCAGTGATAAACTGGTAAAAATGTTCAACATCGAGTTGTTTCTGACGAAGCTCGATGTCTTCGACACAATGCCACTTTGGTTCTAAAAGGGAAAGATTTTCCCAAAGTTCATACAACCATTGTAATATTCACGAATAGTTTTGTCTCCTTGTGTCATCATTCGAACTTTTTCTTGGAGGTTGCACACGTGTGCAATATCTTTAAAGGAAAACATATTCTTAAGATATTCTCATGCCTTATCAGCATGATCAAATTTGGCAAGACTTGAGCATTTTTTAATTTCATCGCTATTGATAAGCAATGACATTATCTTCGCATGAGATATTCTCCATTCTTTCCATTTCTTCTCGTATGAGGCAACAACCTTGATTTTCTCTTCTTCCGATAGAGGGACCTCTTTATCTCCTTCTTTTTTAGTAAGAGATAACTTAGGTTCCGAATCAGAACCATCCACAATCCCCCATAGGCCTTTTCCCCATATATGGTGCTTCATGATTGAAGCCCATGTTACATAGTTCATATCGCTTAGTTTCATAGGCATGATGGTGACTTTATCACTGTCTTTCATCGATTACAAGGAGAGAAAGAATAGGGATAGAAGAGAAACAAGAAGGAAAATGAAAAAGAAAGAAGAAAAAACAATACAACAAGATGTGAAATCTTCCCCAATGAAGTGATAAAACACTTCTCTTCAAGTGGCGAACACTTTTGCAAAATGGGCACGGAAACCGAGACAACTTTTCCTCAAGATTTAGTACTTCCGCGGCTCTGATACCATGAAATGAAATGGGGATCTTCGAAACACGAGCTTAGATTCACAAGGGCAAGTGTCAAGAATGACACTAAAGCATAACCCTTAAAAATGGTATAACTAGAGACAAAATAAAAATAAAAATGTATTCTTTATTGATATGAAAAAACAATTGCTTAAGAAGCATTGGAATTAAAATACAAGAGGGGCTGCACCCCTTTACTGTGTCAGTCCAACAGCTCTATTGCTAGTCAAGTCTGGACACGACTTGACTAGCAACAGTCATTCTAGTTCAAACTGGACTAGATGACATAAAGACAAAAAATAAAAATAAAGGAAAAAAATTACAGAAAAGAAAGAAATGAAAAATATATTTATATATATAATAATATAATATTATTATATATATATATGTACAGTTTTACATTTTAACACATTGTGTTTTGCACTTTCGCCTGTTTCATTACAGTTGTTTCGCTTTTTCTATACACTATAGGCTACAAGACTAGACGTCTAGTTGAGGCATTTGAGGGACTGACGTTAGTTAGTATAGAACAGAGGCATGATGGACCGACTATGTAAGCATCTAGTGCAGTGGCTTGGAAGCTGCAAGGCTCCCTTGACCATTCTCTGAAGTGAATCTACTGATCAAACGTTGTAGGAGTGGACTGCTCTACATTCAGCCACCTCTACATTCTTGACAGCCTATCTCATTCTCTGTAGAGACTTCAATGGCATGTTTTGATCCTCTTCCACATTACTTAGAAAAAGTGAGCTTGTGAACAATCAGTCAAAGGAGTAGAGCTTAGAGCAAATGCATAGCAAAGAGATGTTTTTGGATTGAAGTTAGCATAGCTGAGTGAGGTGTGAGGGAGAATATGCAGAAAGACTGGAAAATCTTGCACCAAAAATGAACAAAAATGTAGTAGAAAAGCAACTTCAATTCACTTAGAACAGGAAACTATACAAACCCTTTCTTCTCGTGTGCCTTCCCATTGTTCCTCATGTTCACGCTTTCGTTTCCACATCTCTTTTGATTCTTCTTCATCTTTTTTTAATCTTCCTTCTTCTTCGGATATCTAGAAAGAAAAAGCATATGCAGCAATGTTGTTAAGACATGCTTAACTAGCCAGATGTACAAACTGGTTAGAAAAAAATCAATACAGCACCCTCATTTGCATTTTCCTCCTCCGCCATTCTTTTTCCGTTAATATTTCTTGCACTTTCTGCTTTAATAGTTTCTGAAACTCTCCTGACTGCTCATACTGCTGTTCGTACTTTCCCTAAATCACAGGTCAACCAGATGTTTTATTAACAAGCTATGGAAACAACTGCATGTAGAGAAAAAGAAACAAAAAAAAAGTGAAACAAAGGACATAACGTGCATATATGAAAGAGGCAGGGACAACATGGAAATATTAGTCAATAATGGAATACAACACACACAGCTTGTAAGAGATCAAATGCCTCTCTCTCTCTCTCTCTCTCTCTCTCTCTCTCTCTCTCTCTCTCTCTCTCTCTCTCTCTCTCTCTCTCTCTCTCTCCAACAGACACAACAAAATCTAGAAATGAAGTCATGACATTCTCTAAAAAAACTATTTTAACATTTAAATCATGAGATTGAAATTATATTTGATACCAAAAAGGCCAGAACATGTGACTAGGTACCCTACACATACATCTATTTCCTGGCAAATTATGGACATAGCATTACCTTATCAACCAGTGATTTTATCTTAGAAGCAGTATCTTTTTTCAATTGCTTCTTCCGATGTGCTCTGAGTTCCTCTGTAGTTCATCAAACAGACATTTCTTAGATCAAACCTTCCAATAAAGCAATATTAGTCTTCTTTCATCTTGTTCTAGTGGATATTTTAATAGCAACAGACTAAATTAGTTGACATGCAATGATAGAGAAACTGATAAAGTGGACTAGACAAAATCTTCAAAACTGAACTAAAATATCTTCCTTTCCTGAATCACACAATAAATCTAGCGACATGATCATGTGTTGGTATTGTCTTTCATTATACACCATACGCTTGATCAACAGAAAGAAACAGAAAACTTTCACAGAATGGTCTGACCTGCAAGGTACTGTTAGAGAAATTGTTTAACAGAGATTATTTGATGTCTCGTCAATTTAATGAAGTCTTTCCCAGATAGTTCTCAAATGCAGTAGCAAACAGCATGCACCAGTTTCAAGTAGTAACCACAATTATTAACTTGTATTTATACCAAGAATCTTCTATTGACAGAAAAGTAAATAAATAGTATCTGGTCTATAAAATCCTCTAATATGCAGGTTAAGAAATTGATTTTGATTGCGTAGAGAGGCATGACCTTGTTTCAGAAATAATTATTTACTATGCAATGAACTTTGATAAAGATCCTGTTAAAAAATAAAGGTTAAATCAAGCAAGAAATATAGCCTATCCTTATTCATGAGTAGAAGAACTTATGTCGTGCTAGACTTTAGCCAAGAGTAATACAATAACCAACATGATGTATAGAGTATCCCATTAGTTCAACATCTTATGGATGGCTAGGAGCTATGTCACATGGACACTCCATTTTGCCCTCCGTAGTCGTGTCGACATGCGTGTCCCCATGTCGACACACATCAACACCTAGACACGCCATTTTACCCTCCGTACATACAAGTTTGTATTCAATTTAAAATTATATTTTCAGTATATAACATATATATTTAGATTATATTCAGTTTATTTGGTATTTATGTGATATATATATATATATATATATATATATATATCCGTGTCCCCGCACCCACATTTTTTGAAATTACAATGTCATACCTGTTAAAAATATATATATACATATGTATGTCTATTGGTTTATATTCATAGGGTATGACTAATAGGATAAAGGTTGGGTGGATGAAATGGAAAAGTGCAACCGGAGTGTTGTGCGATCGTAGAATGCCATTGCGGTTCAAGGAAAAGTTTTATAGGATGACTATTAGGCCCGCTTTACTATATGGTACGAAATGTTGGGCTGCCAAGAGACATCATATTCAAAAAATGAGTGTAGCTGAGATGCGTATGCTTAGATGGATGTGTGGAAATACAATAAAAGATAAGATTCGGAACGAGGAGATACGTTAGAAGGTAGGCGTTGCACCCATTGAAAATAAGATGAGAGAGAATCGTTTACGGTGGTTTGGACATATTCGGCGAAGGCCTAATGATGCTTCAGTTAGAAGGATGGTGAAATGCGAAAATATATTAGTTAAAAGAGGTTGGGGTAGGCCCAGGAAGACTTGAATGGAGATGATAGAAAAGGATATGAATGCTTTGATCCTCATCGAGGACATGGCATTGGATAGAAATGATTGGAGGAGAAGGATTCATGTGGAAGACCCAGAATGATTTTCTTTGTTGGTTCATATCGCCGACCCCAATTGTTTTGGGATGAAGGCGTAGTTGATGTTGTTGTTGTATACGTATGTCTATATATATAAAAAATATGTAATTCTTTTGTAATACCCGATAGGGGCAAAATAGTCTTTTTATCATTTCTCGCATATTCATTTTTTTAATATGTTTTTATTCTTTTTGTATTTTTATTTTTATTTTTTTGTTTTTTTTATTTTGTCTTTTATGCATTGAGGGGCCCACCATATAGACGTTGGGCCCCTCCAACGGTCATAAATATGACCGGTGGAGGGGCTCCAACACATATATGGGAGCCCCCCCTTGGGTCCTCTCTCTTGTATATATATGGGGTTATCCCCCTTGTATTTGTATGCCTTTTTCAAGTCTCATTTCAATAAATATTCCATAATATTTTTTTCATGCTTGTGTAGCCTTTTTATGCTTTTATATTGTCCCTTTGTGGACTTCTTGTTTGATTGTCGTAGTGCTTGTCCATTATTGAACTTTGTGAATGCTTACGCATTCTTGGGTTACACTTCTACCTATTTCCTTATATAGTATCAGAGCAAGGTCTCTAGGAGAAAAGATCGTGTATTGCATCATCACGATGGCCGCCTCAAAAAACGTGCCACTCAAAATTGTGTGGCTTGGATTCAAGAAAAGTTCTTACCCGGTATGTATCTCATATTTTTTAAAGTGTCTTTTGTATTATTTATCTCATTTATGTATCTCTATTTGTATCTCATGTATTGTGTCTTTATTTATCTCATTTACATATATGTATCTCTATTTTAAATAGTAGCCTCTTGTTAAATATGTTAAAAATGAATAGGTTTTTTAAAGTAATTATTAAATCTCATGCGTAAGCATATTTTCATAAAATATTTGTTTTAATTATGCATATCATCATAAAATTATATTTTATAAGAATAGATGATTTTCCTTTAAAAATCTTAAATATTGTGCTTTTCATATGGCTAATTCCTTTGTTGTATGCATTTGATTTTTATCGAAATTAATAGTTCTAGGCATATGTTAAAATATGACTTTTAGGTATATTATATGAATTTTATGAAAATTTTAGAAACTTGTATGATGTACATCTTATGTCATCATGTTTTTCTTAACTCTTTGGTAATATCGTGGATATTTTTGCATATTGACATATTCATATTTTATGTGATTTCAATGGTTCTCTCACTTTTTTCCCTCAATAATATTCTTCTTTTGCCTTTTGGCATTTACCCCTTAGTGGGTTTTTATGAATTTTGCACTTTATGTGCTTGTGATATTTGGTTCTTTATTGAACCCTCTTATGTTATCCTTGTAATTTGTATTTCTGCATATCTCATTACAATGGTTAACTTTAAGATGTTTTCCTTATTATGCAAAACTAATTCTTTGAAAAAAATTCTCGATTGATTAGGCTTGAGAATGATCTTAGATATTTGTGTTCATCCCTATTCGACTTTTATATAGAAAATAAATCTTGCATTGGATGCTTTGAATACATTTTATAATGTTAAACTCATTTTTCTCTAAAAATATGTCATAGTATAATTTGACACAAAATAGATTGCATTATAAATAATGTTTGGTATAATTTCATAGCTTCTATATAACTATGAGTTATTAGATTATTTTCATGATTGGTAGTAATGCTTACTTTTAGAATTGTAAAAAATTCTTCTAAAAACTTTATATGTATTATTTTCTTATGTCTCATAGTAGACTTTTGTTTTAAAAGACTTATTTTTAAGACAATATGTTATTGTCTTCTCTTTAAAAATTATTAGATCTTTTGTATGTAACGTGCCCTAGTGGATCTATTCCTTGATCGGTGAATTTATGACTTCATCTTTACGAATTGATTATGTTAAGCATGATTTTTGTTTATTCAAAAGGTTGTCAAGAGACATATTGTTATGCATATGATTGCACTTTTTCTAAGATTGGTCATCTACCATTATTGGTTTTTTCGATTTGAAATTGTATTTTCATATCGGTTCCTTTTATGAACTTACCTATTTGAAAAATGATTTATGTGAGTATTTATTGTTTTTTTATGGCATTTGTGTTGTCCATCACAGACTTTTATATGATGCATCAATATTCTTGGTCTTATTATTGTTGAATCAGAGATGTTTGTTGGGGTGAGTTGTGTGCACCTCGTTTTATGTCATTTTAGATTGTCAACTTGTAGTTTGATTCTAACTAACAGTTATGTGATCTTTGATTGCGAGTGTATTAAAACACTCATTTCTTTTTTGCCATTGTTTTTATTATGGATGCTTTTAATTATGTGTATCTTTGATGGATATCTAATTTTTGAAACCATGGTATTTCAAAATATCGTCTAAATTGATATTTTTTAATTGCATTAGTGTGTCCATTACAAGCCTTCTTACCTCGGGTGTCTTCTCATTTTTATGCCTCTTATCTAAGTGTCATCATATGTAGACAAGAGATGTTTGTTCACACCTTCATGTGTGTTTTTAGCCCATTGTTGGCTTTATACTTTTGTTCTACTCATTGATACACTTATTTTTAAGTGTCATTATATGTAGACAAGAGATGTTTATTCACACCTTCGTGTGTGATTTTTAACCCATTGTTGGATTTGTACTCTTATTCTAGTTGCTGATACACTTGTTTTTAAGTGTCATTATATGTAGATAAGAGATGTTTATTCATACCTTCGTGTGTGATTTTTAGCCCATTGTTGGTTTTGATCATTAGTGTCATTATATGTAGACAAGAGTTGTTTATTCACACCTTCGTATGTGATTTTTTGCCCTTTATTGGCATTATGCTCTTGTTCTAGTCGTTGATACACTAGTTTTAAGTGTCATTATATGTAGACAAGAGGTGTTTATACACACCTTTGTGTGTGTCTTTGGCCCTTTTGTAAAACCCACGTAAATATATATATATATATATATATATATATATATATATATATATATATATATCAGACCCGGGTCAGGTCTGGACCCGACCCGAGCCCGTTCTCGTTAGGGTTTTAAAACCTGACGCAGGGGGAGGATTTTTAAAACAAACCCTCTCCCCTATGCGTCGCACCCCGCCAGTGTCGTTACCCTCCCTCCTTCTGCAGAAATGGAAACCCCTTTGGGGTTTCCTGAATCGGCGCCCCCCCCATGCCTTTAAGAGCACGCAGGGGGAGGGTACCTCCCTGTGCTCCTCCTCCCTTCCCTCTCGAGTCTCCTCTCTTCTCCACTCGTTCCCTGCGCACGACAACACCGCCGACATTCGACGCCGCCGAGCTTCTCCCAGGTATGCCCTTCCCTTCTCCCCCCCCCCCCCCCCCTTGTCGTCTCCCTCTCGCTCTTGAGGTTTTCCGGAGAGCAGGCAGGGGAGTTGTGGCCCCTGCGACCCTCCCTCTCCTTTGGGGCCTGCCTGAGGGTCGGCGACCCCTGCCGCCCTTGCCCCTCCTCTGTGACCTGCCAAGGGGACGGCAGAAGGTTGGTCTCTCTCTCTCTCTGGCAGGGGTTTGTTCCCCTGTCGCCTCTCGATCTCCGACAGGCAGGGGCTCGCCCTGCCACCTGGACATTCCCGGTAGGCAGGGGCAATGCCCCTGCTACTTTCTGGATCTCGACAAGCAGGGGCTAGTCCCCTGCTGCCTCCTTGGTTCCCGGCAGGCAGGGGCTCACCCCTGCTGCCTCTGGGATTCTGACAGGCAGGGGTGATGCCCCTGCCGCCCTTCTATTTTGGCAGGCAAGGGCGATGCCCCTATCAGCCTTTGACTTTTGGGCAGGCAGGGGTGATGCCCCTTGCCGCCTCTTGGTTCTCGGCAGGCAAGGGCTCGCCCTCTGCCGCCTCGCTGTTGTCGGCAGGCAGGGTCTCACCCCCAGTCGCTTCTCTGATTTCTATGAGCAGGGGCACACCCTTGCCGCCTCTCTTTTTTGACCGACGGTCAGAGGGCGATGCCCTGCCTGACTTTCTTTTCTCCGCATTATAAATAATATAGCACTGGATGCTCACACTTTTGCAGACTTCGCATCGAACCCCGCTCTGGCTCCGCGGCCCGAGCCTCGCATCATCTACACTCGTAGATACTTGCAGCGATGCGACCTCCCGAGGTAGGGGAAAAATTGCACGAAGACTTTGGATGAATTAAATAAAATATTTGGATTCTGAGATATTGCATGTCTGTATAGAAAAGTATGACTTATTCCTGTTTGTCTCGGACTTGTTGAGATCATAGTGTTTTCCTTTTATCTTGCATGCATGAGCTTATACTATGTTACTTTGTCGTTATTGCTTTCCTGTACTCGTTAGCTATTGCTATTGCATTGTGGATGCTTAATTTTGCTATCACACCTTTGTTTTGAATGCCGCCCTCGGGCAAGCCTCGTAGGGTATGCAATTGCACATACAATATTTCACAACCGTTCGAAAGAGGTGCGAAATTGAGTATAGGCACAGTAATGCCAATGAAAGGGCCTTCTTTGTGCAAGGTTTGACTTATCGAGCTCAAAAGCATAAATGTAAAGCAAATGTCTCTTTGTAAGTTGCTAGTTATAACTCTCTGTACTTTGTGTTCTTGGGTCAGAGAAGCCCCCGTCGTGTTGGGTTATCTCTCGAGAAACCCATGACCTACCATTGTAGTCGGACCTCTAGACAGGTACTGCTTGTACACCACGATGAGTAGGATGTGAGGTCGATGAGTACCTCAAAGCGTGCAATGAGCACTGGATTGAAACATATAAGAATAATGAGGTACGCCTTCATAATCAAACAAAAGCAAAACATGTAGATTTAAACCAAATAAATTGCAATATCGTAATTGTTTTCCCTCTCATCGTAGTTGTACCTTCAAACGGGTATGATTGTACTTTTGGACAAGTACGGCATATTGGTGTTACGATGTTAGGATGAAGAGATTGTGGCAATCTCGAATTATGCTTATAGCAGACTGTTGAGATCACATACATGGTGACTTTTCGCCTTCACAGGCAAGATGCTCAAGTGGGTTTGATAGACCAGAGCATGGAGATTGGGGCGGCAGTTAAGAAACCCCTGTCGTGTCTTTCGACCTCACAGTTCATCAAGAGAGAGGATGGATGGGACAAAAACTCCGATGGACAGGTTGTTAACAACCACCCCACGGGCAAAAGACCTGGTTTCCCCAGTCATCGGAGTTAGGGGAATTGGGATTACCATAAATTATCCTAGGTGGTAACTCCCAGGTACTTCTGCAAAAGTTGGATGCATCCATGGGCCATGAATGACTTTGGGGATTTACTTTCTTGGTAACTGATCGTCCCCTTAGAAGCGGACTCAGTCAGCCATCCGGGTTAATAAAAAACACCTGACATAATAAACCCCCTGGATCGGTCTCAACTGTTTCTACGTTTCGTGTTTATGCGTACCCACAGGCCAGTTAATATCAGAACTTAAATAATATCCTGCTCATAATAGTTATAGATTTACATTAGTTGTTGTTTCTACTTATGATGCATGCCCTGTGAAGTATAGTGATAATCATGATTGAATTAGACTTAAGTCTCTTATCTTCTAGTTACACATGTTGTCACTGCACTTAATGAAATATTTGCTTATCTCATGCATATCCTGCTTTATTTTATTCTACATTGTCTAATTGTGCACCCTACTAGTTTGTCACAAAACTGACCCATTTCATGGGTAGGTGAGGAGTAGGGTTTTCGGGTAGCCGATGGCGCGATGCAACGTGACTCAAGCCTTCCTTCTTTCTACCGGCGTCCTGGCTCGGAGTTTTGGGATTTTGTTGGGTTTTGGATTGTAGAAAAACATTTATTTGTTAAACAATAAAGTCTATTAATAAATGATTGCTTTTGTTCCTTACTATTTTGAGTAGTTGTTTTATGTTGGTCTTCGAGCTAACGTACCCAGAATTCATCCACTTGTTTCCCTTTTCTAAAATTGCTTCCGCTGATGTTTTCAAAATATAAAAGGGTTTGTTCTAATGTTTTCAAAATCACAAGTGGTAAATTTTGGGGTGTTACACCTTTAGTGGCATTATATTTATGCTCTTGTTCTAGTCGCTTATACACTTGATTTATGGGTTTGGGAGGTCTAATGAGGTGATTGCTTGTAGTGGATGAACTATTGTTGAGATTTGCAAAATTTCATATTTATGAGAATTTTTAAATTGGTTTTGATTTGCATATATCATTCCCTTTATCATGTGAGATTTTTTAATTCTGTAATGAATTTTTAAATCTTTACTGCTTGTTTTTTCCTTGTATGGGAAAATATTTATCGATAAAAGTTCATGCATTTCATTGATAATATATATATATAATGTATGTTTGGACCTCTATAATTAAAAATCACTCTAAGATGTGTGAGTTATGGGTCTAATTGATTATCGTGCCCACATTGTGGCACGCATAAATTTAATTAACTCATCTTTTATTGATAAAATTAGTTGTCTCTTCATTATTGATTGAACATGCTTTAACTATATGAAACATATACGTGTGTATTAGTATGAAGTTAATTAGCTCTTTCTAATCCGTTTTGTAAAAGTTTTCTTATTCAATAAACTTGTTTTTTATGCCTTTGTGCATGTGTACTCCTTTGAGAGTGTTTTTCTTGCCTTTATGCGCATTTTGGTCTATTGAGAATCTAGTGCCTTTGAGCACATAGCCTTCGTCTTGAAGACACTTTCACATGGTGCATGATCAATGCTTCTTAAGCATTTTTCTGATAAATAAAGATGTATTTATTTGTGTTCTTCCATTTATACCCTTTTATGAGTTTTGTTTGAAGTGTCTCTAATAGACACTGTTTTGAGAAATTCGTAATTTTTTTTTAAGACCACCATTTCATTTAAGATAATTTTTATGCATAATTGTTTCACTTCTTAATGAATAATATGCCCTTTAAATAATCAAATCTTCTTATGATCAATGTTATGGTTTCTTGAAAAATTAGTTGATTATGATTTCATCTTTGAAGGATGCTCTTCTTGTCTTTCTTAACATCTAATGATTCAAAAAGTTATTACTATTTTGCTTAAACCATTTTATTCTTGCTTTATAATATATTGTTGTTAAAAATTTTGCAACTCTTGGGCTAGAAATTTTTTTTTTGTACTTGGAGTCTTCTTTTGGTTTGTTATTTCTATGCAGGATCTTTAAGATGTGATACCTTGGGGATGATCACCAATAAAGTCATTTTGAAGACTTATATTTGCAAGAATTTTCTGAGATACCATGAAGATGAAGATTTCGCTTGAAGACTTGGACATCTTCCCAAGATTCTTTTTGTATTTCCAAACTTTCGGGATAACTTTCCCTGTCAAGTTTGAAGGAGAGTGTTAAATATATATATATATATATATATATATATATATATATATATATATATAATGTAATTCTTTTGTAATACCCGATAGGAGAAAAATAGTTTTTTTACCATTTCTCGCATATTCATTTTTTGAATACGTTTTTATTTCTTGTATTTTTTTAAATTTTTTTATTTTTTTATTTTGTCTTTTAGGCATTGAGGGGCCCACCATATAGACATTGGACCCCTCCAACGGTCATAAATATGACCCTTGGAGGGGCTCCAACGCATATATGGGAGCCCCTGCTTGGGTCCTCTCTCTTGTATATATATATGGGGCTATCCCCCTTGTATTTGTATGCCTTTTTCAAGGCTCATTTCACTAAATATTCTATTATATTTTTTTCATGCTTGTGTATCCTTTTTAGGCTTTTATATTTTGTCCTTTTGTGGACTTCTTGTTTGATTGTCGTAGTGCTTATCCATTATTGGACTTTGTGAATGCTTGTGCATTCTTGGGTTATACTTCCGCCTATTTCCTTACAGTACCCGCACCCATACCCATGTGACATAGGCTAGGAGGTTTTTGAAAAAGTACACTTGTGAATAATATTGTTAAAAGCAATGTTGTAGAATCGTATTGTATCATATGATACAATATGATGTTATCAAACCCCCAGACAATATGATACACAACTTAAAATTGTAATCTCATGATTAGCGGGTCATATCAGTTTGTATCGTACAATAAGGTCTGTATTGTACCATATCATTTGATACAATTTGTGCCATAATAAGTCAATGCCCACCGGAAACTTAAAAGTTTACAGCTAGGTTTTTTAGCACAACCTTGCATTTGTTGTTGTCCTTTTTAGCATAAAAGGTATCGTTTTGACCCCATTTTACACAACACAAAAAACGCCTCTTCTACAGATTTTGGATCATTTCACCTAAAAATTTAGGGATTTTCATGGTTTCACCCTAACTCAAGCCCCAGGAGTTGTTTTCTTCAAGATTTTTCCTAACCTGTTTTAAAGAGGCATTGTTGTGCAAGATTTAGGGATGTAAACGGGTCAAATCTAAGCATTACTGACTAATCGGATTCCTAGTAATCGAAATTGTATTCGGAGTCAGAGTCGGGTGTAAAATTGCCACAACTGAATCCAAATCAGAATAATATCATGAAATCCGAGATCCAATTAAGGGTCGGTACGCATGAAATACGAATTGCAACGTTCAAAAGCATTGAAAAATAAATGGATGATGTGGCACTCAAAGTCCAACTTTGGTGTCACATCAAATGGATGATATTGTCCAAAAAAAAAATCGTCTTTGTTAAGGTCCCAAAGGTTTACACAAAAGTTTATTGAAAGTACAAGGGCAATAGTTATTAGAGCGTGAGGTTGAGGTGGTCGGATCCGGATCTTGATCTAGATCCATATCACTCATGTCACTATTCACGACATTACTGTTCACATTGTGAAAAAGTCTACAAAGAGACTATGTGCACAAAGGCACTATATTCTTGATATGAGACGTGAACAAAGGCACAAGATAAACACTCACACGGAAACAAATGTGTAAAGGCATACAAATAAAAAGAATCTTTTATTGAACACAAGTGAGAGCTTTACAAAAAGCTTATATTACAAGAGGGGGAAATTGTAATAAAGTGGATTGAATGCGATACACATGCAAGAACACACTTTCAATCAAGTAAAAATACTTGATTGAATCATGAAACCACCCACACAAGGGTCTACAAACTTGTTATTGCATAGAAGCACTCAAGAATGAGTTAGGAATACAAGGCCACAAGAGGCCAATTTATAATACAATGGAACCAATGGGGTGCAACTCAATATGGCTGTTGGGGCTGCACTCAACAGGTCATAAATATAGCTGTTGGGGCAGCTCCAACCGCTATATGGAGTTGTCCCCATCATAAATATAGTTGTTGGGGCAGCTCCAACAGTTATATTGAGTTGTCCCATCAAATCTGAAACAGACAAAAAGGTAAAAAAAGAAAAAGACAAAAATAAATACATGAAATAAAATGCAGAAATGTCAACCCCTAATGGGCTGACACCTATTATAGAGAAAAGACCGAAATACCCCTAATGGGTATTTCAATAAACAATAAACACATATATACATATACATGTATATATACATATATATACACGTATATGTATATCTTAACACCCCCCCTCAAACTCATGGTGCAATAACTGAGAGTTTGCCAAGTAGGAAGTGAAATCTGGGTGAAGGAAGTGTTTTGGTGAAGAAGTCTGCGAGTTGATACTCTGATGGAACATAAGGCAATGTGATAGTCTTCTGCAGAAATTCTTCCCGAACATAGTGGCAATCCATTTCAATGTGTTTTGTCCTCTCATAAATGTTAAAATATATGTAATTCATATATATATATATATATATATATAATACCCGATAGGGGTATTTCTGTCATTTCACAAGTACCCGATAGGGGTACTTGTTTTTCTTATTTTATTTTTCTCTTTATTTTTTGTAAATTGTATTTTTTATTTTTTGTTTTTTGCTCACACAAAGGGGGCCCAACCATGTAGTCGATGGGGCCCCCAACGGTCACATTTGTGACCGTTGGGGGCTCCCAACGACTACATGGGGAGCCCCCTAGGTGGCTCTCCTTTTAAGGCCTCTTGGCCCTCTCCCTCTCCTTCTTTTGTGTATAAATAGGGGTGAACCCCTCTTGTATTCTTCACTCTTGAGAGCTCTCTCTCTTTCAATAAGAGACATTTATATTTTTATGTTGTGTTGTCTCTTGTGGGTTTGGGTGTTAGCCCTTTTTTGTTTGTTCATTAGTGGATGTTGTAAGTGCTTAATGCACTCTTTGCTTTTCCGCATATTTCATTACATGGTATCAGAGCCTTGTTTATGCTCTTCTTCTTAATATAGCTAGTCGTGTAGCTATATTTTTTCTTGTTGTATCTCTCTTCATTTACCCTCTTGTGAGTGTTTTTGAAATGGAAGGAGAACAAAAGATTGATCTCTCCTTCAAGCTCAATGGCTCCAACTATATGATGTGGGCCGCCGCCATGGAGAACAACCTCAAAGGTAAAAAACTTTGGGGATACGTTATGGGCACCATTCCGGAACCACAACTCCAACTAACTAAGATGGAAGGCGATCAAGAAAAAGCTCTTGAAGGAGATGCCCGTATAAAGGCCATTGAAGATCACCAATCTAAAAAAGAAGATTGGGAGAGTAAGCATGCCAAGATTCTTGCTTGGTTCATGAATAATGTGGAGCTCAAGATTTGCGCCAACATTGCCAAATTTAGGATGGCAAATGAAGCATGGTTCTTCATGAAAGGTATGTTTACACAAAAAGACCTTGCTCGTCAATTCTTTCTTCAAGAAAAAATCCGGACTATCAAGCAAGGAGAAATGAGTGTTAGGGATTACTTTAGCACTCTTGGCCCTCTATGGGATGAGCTATCCTTACTAGAACCAAAATGGGTTTCTAGTATAGATGTGGAATTAAGGAGAGAACAAATGGAAAAAGAACACTTTTTCCAATTTTTACATGGGCTTAGGCCCGAATATGAACAAGTTAGATCCTCCCTCCTACATAGATCAAAGCCTCTTCCCTTGGAAGATGCCATAGCCGAAATATGCCAAGAAGAAACCCGTCTTGGCATGATTAAAGGAGGAAATGATGTATTGGCCGTATCAAAACCCGGCAACCATATGAAAACCTACAAACCTCCACATTTTGGAAGGCAAAATAACTATAATGGCAACTATAGAAAAGCCATTTGCCATCATTGTCAAGAACCGGGTCATATAAGACCTAATTGCCCTAAGTTGAATGAAGCACCAAAAAATAAAGTTGCTTCCGTTGAAGAAGCTACTCCAAAGAAAGAGGAAGCAATCAAAGGAACGGACTCTTTTTCTCTTGCTCAACTATCGGAGGCACTACAAACTCTACTCAAGATTCCATCAACTTCGGGTGCCGCCGTAGCTTCCTCCTCTCCTCCAGGTATGTCGTCTTGGATCCTTGACTCTGGAGCTTCCTTTCATATGACCCCCCTTGAAAATGAGCTTTCCGATTTATGTAATAACTTTAAAAACTCCTATGTTTCAACTGCCGATGGTACATCTTTACAAGTTAAAAGTCTTGGAACCTTAAACTTTTCAAAAGACTTCTTTGTGCCAAACGTGAGAGTTGTACCTCAACTTAATTTAAATCTCCTCTCTGTTGCTCAAATATGCGATCATGGATGTAAAATCTCCTTCTCAACTAAGGATTGCTCTATACAGGATCTCCGGTCCGGGAAGCTGATTGGGCAAGGCCATAGAAGGGGAGATCTCTATTACATGAGCAACTTGAATCTCCCTATTAACTCTTTTTGTAACCATGTCCAAGATAAAAATATTGATATTTGGCATCAAAGACTTGGACATCCAAGTTTCTCAAAAATGTACTCTTCTCCATTTGGAAAGAAATTTTGTAATGAGAAACATTTTGTTTGCAAGAATTGTATTTTTGGCAAAATGAAATCTACTCATTTTCCAAACCGAACCTTTGTATCCAAAAGACCTTTTGAGTTAGTCCATTCGGATGTTTGGGGTCCTTCCCCCGTCATGTCTAAAGGAGGGTACTCCTTTTATGTCACTTTCATCGATGACTACACTAGGTATGTATGGATCTACTTTCTCAATTTAAAATCCGAAGTCTTTGAGTTTTTTAAAAAAAATTCATATGATAGTTAAAAATCAATTTTCAAGTAATATCTCTACTCTTAGATCCGATTCGGGTGGAGAATATTTATCAAATGAATTTCAAAACTATTTAGAAGTAAATGGGATTTGTCATCAAAGATCGTGTCCTAGGACTCCCCAACAAAACGGCTTGGCCGAAAGAAAGCATAGGCATATCATGAAAACCACTAGGACACTCCTTATTTCCAAAGAAATTCCAAAGAATTTTTGGGCCGAAGCGGCCTTAACCTCAACTTATTTAATAAATAGAATGATATCTTCATCCTTACAAAATACATCTCCATACGAAAAACTATTTGAAAGAACACCTGACTTCAATAGATTAAGAGTTTTTTGATGTAAATGTTTTGTCCTTACTCATAAACGGGACAAATTATCTCCTAAAGCTATTGAATGCGTTTTCTTGGGTTATGGAGAAAATCAAAAGGGTTTTAGATGTTTTGACTTGAAAAATAACAAACTCTATGTATCCAAAGATGTAACATTTTTGGAAAATGAAAATGGTTTTGTGAAAACTAAAGATATTGACGAAAGTGAATATACTTTTTTATTTGATCTTCTATCTCAAGAAGATGAGACCCCTCAAGAAGAGGAAATCTCTAATGAGTCTTTGAATGACCTAGAGGAAATTCCTCTTGATAATGCTATAGATGAGAATAATAGACCAATCCAAACATATGTTAGGCGTGGTCAACAAACTCAGATAAGTGCCTTAGAAAAATACTCTCAAGGATCTGACATTGAAGAAACATCTTTAAGGAGATCCAGTCGGATCTCCAATCCTCCAAATAGGTTTGTTTCCTATGAGTCCCTAACTCCTAGATATAGAGCATGTCTAATTGCGTTGCATTCATTTCATGAACCTTCACACTATAATGAGGCCAAAAATATTCCTCAATGGGTTGAAGCCATGAGCTTAGAGCTTAGTGCCCTTGAAAAAGCAAAAACTTGGGAAATAACTTCATTACCCACTGGAAAAAAATCAATAGGATGTAGATGGGTCTTCAAAATTAAAACCAAGAGTGATGGTTCATTAGAACGTTATAAAGCACGATTAGTAGCTAAAGGATATGCTCAGGAATATGGTATAGATTATGAAGAAACCTTCGCACCTGTTGCTAGAATGACTAGTGTTAGGACTCTTATTGCTATTGCGTCTGTAAAGAAATGGCCTATCTATCAACTTGATGTTAAGAATGCATTTCTAAATGGCGAATTAAATGAAGAAGTTTACATGGATCCCCCACCAGGAGTATGTATTGGTAAAAATAAAATTCTTAAACTTAAAAAGGCATTATATGGTTTAAAACAAGCTCCAAAGGCTTGGCATGATAGATTTAGTAATGTAATGACAAGTTTAAATTTTCGTTCATGTTATACTGACACTGCTTTGTTTGTGAAAAGTGCAGGGTCTTCTGTAGTTATTTTACTACTTTATGTTGATGATATGATCATCACAGGAAGTGATGAGCAAGGCATTAATGATATTAAAAAGAATTTGAAAGAAATTTTTGATATGTCTAACCTTGGTTTCTTAAGATATTTTTTAGGAATTGAAGTGGCGTACTCTCCTCGAGGGTACATTCTCTCTCAGATGAAACTTGCTGCTGACATCTGTTCCAAATCGGGTATCTCCGATGACAAGAAGACAGAAACCCCAGAAGTCATCAATGCAAAATTAAGGTTGGAAGATGGAACACCTCTCGAGGATCCTACTCCCTACCGGCAACTTGTTGGGTCTCTAACCTACCTATCCATCACACGGCCAGACATTGCTCATGTCGTTCATTCTGTCAGTCAGTTTCAACATGCACCTACAACCGTGCACATGAGTGCAGTCTTAAGGATTGTCAGATATATCAAAAATACCATAACTAAGGGAGTTTTTCTTTCTTCTGCCTCGTCACTTGATTTAATTGCTTATACTGATGCAGATTGGGGAGGAAATCCCAATGACCGTGTCTCAACTACCGGTTTTTGTGTTTTCTTAGGTGACTCTATGATTTCGTGGAGATGCAAGAAGCAACACAAAGTATCATTGTCCTCGACGGAAGCAGAATATCGTGCTATGGCCACTACAACCATGGAACTTGTGTGGCTAAGAAGCCTCCTCAGTGATATGGGCATTGTCATCTCTACTCCTTCGAAGATGTGTTGTGACAACAAAAGCGCAATCTATATTGCAAGCAATCACACCTTCCATGAGCGTACTAAACATATTGAGATGGACTGCCATTACGTTCGGGATGAATACCTAAGAGGAACTATAGCACTACCTTACGTCACATCAGAGTACCAGTTGGCGGACTTCTTCACTAAGGCTCTTGCGGCTCCTCGGTTTTTGTTTCTCCTTAACAAGCTTTCGGTTATATCCCCGTAAAGCTTGAGGGAGGGTGTTAAAATATATGTAATTCATATATATATATATATATATATATATATTTATATATATATATATAATACCCGATAGGGGTATTTCTGTCATTTCACAAGTACCCGATAGGGGTACTTGTTTTTCTTATTTTATTTTTCTCTTTATTTTTTGTAAATTGTATTTTTTATTTTTTGTTTTTTGCTCACACAAAGGGGGCCCCACCATGTAGTCGATGGGGCCCCCAACGGTCACATTTGTGACCGTTGGGGGCTCTCAACGACTACATGGGGAGCCCCCTAGGTGGCTCTCCTTTTAAGGCCTCTTGGCCCTCTCCCTCTCCTTCTTTTGTGTATAAATAGGGGTGAACCCCTCTTGTATTTCTCACTCTTGAGAGCTCTCTCTCTTTCAATAAGAGGCATTTATATTTTTATGTTGTGTTGTCTCTTGTGGGTTTGGGTATTAGCCCCTCTTTGTTTGTTCATTAGTTGATGTTGTAAGTGCTTAGTGCACTCTTTACTTTTCCGCATATTTCATTACAATAAAATGTATGATTGCTCGCGATATATACAGCACTCTTGTTGTCACAGCATAATCTGGAAGGTTCTGTGGTGTGAATTCCCAAATCCTCTAGTAGTTATTGCAACCATACTAACTCAGACGTAGTCGTTGCCATGGCACGATACTCAGCTTCAGTTGAGGAGAGAGACACCTTTTGTTGCTTCTTGCATCCCCAGGAGATTAGGGAGTCATCTATAAAAACACACAAACCAGTAATTAAGCGTCTATCATTCACATCCCCTCCCCAGTCAGAATCTGAGTATGCAATGACTTCTAATGAGCAAGAAGATGATAAAAACAATCGATGACTTATAAAATTCTTAATATATCTAATAATTCTCATTACAGCACTCATATGTACTGTAGTGGGAGCATGCTGAAATTGACTGGCAGAGTGAATAGCATGAGAGATATCAGGACGAATAATAGAAAGGTAGAACAAAGCTCCAATCATTTGTCTGTATGGGGTTAGATCTTGCAGAGGTTCTCCATCATCCTTCATTTTTGCATTTATTACCTCTGGAGTGTCAACCCGTTTTTCATCTGAGAGTCCTGATCTCTCTATGATCTCTGCAACATACTTAGTCTGTGACAAAAAATAACCACGAGGTGAGTAAGCTACTTCAATTCCAAGGAAATACCGTAAAAAGCCAAGATTTGTCATATCAAAGTTGTCTTTAAGCACATCTTTGATATGGTTTACTCCCTGCTTATCACCTCCTGTGATTATCATATCATCTACGTAAAGCAACAGTATAACCATCCCTGCATTGAAAGACTTAACAAACAATACAGTGTCAGTAAAACAAGATTTAAAATGCAATTGAGTCATCAGATTACTAAATCTATCATACCAAGCTTTGGAAGCTTGTTTTAACCCATACAAGGCTTTTCGTAAACGAAGAGTTTTCCCATGTGCTAAATTCAAACCTGGTGGAGGATCCATGTAGACCTCCTCATCCAGATTACCATTTAAAAAGGCATTTTCACATCCATTTGAAAAATTGGTCATTTTTGGATTGATGGTATAGAGATGAGAGTTCTGACAGTCGTCATTCGAGCAACTGGGCAAAGGTCTCATCATAGTCAATTCCATATTCTTGACTGTATCCCTTAGCTACTAGTCTAGCTTTACATATTTCCAATGTCTCATCCCATTTGGTTTTGATTTTATAAACCCATCTACATTCTATAGTTTTCCTTCATTTAGGTAATGTTTGAATTTCCTAAGTTTTTGCCTTTTCTAATGCTTCTAATTCATCGTTCATGACTTTAATTCATTCTTGATGATTTTTAGTTTCATAGTAGGATGATGGTTCAAAATATGAGTGTATGGCCATTAAGCATGCTCGGTATCTTGGTTCAAAGTTATCATAGGATACAAATCTACTAGGAGCTTTTGAAATTCTTATCGATTTTCTAATACTAGCAGAATCAATATCTTGATTTTGAGAATATCTTTCTAAAGCACATGATGGGTGCCCTTCGGTCCGCATAATATATGTTTGTATGTCACTATGGGATGGGTCGATATTGTTAAGATTGTTGTCTATATTTTCACTTGCATCATGAGAGTCAGAGTCTTTACGTTCACTTTCATGCTCATTATGAATATTTTCATACCCTTCATGTTCATTGATGAGATAAAAAAGAAATGAATAATTATAGTTTTTTGGGGTTTTTTCCTTGCTAAAACCATCTTTATTTTCAAGAAATGTAACATTTCGTGAAACATATAATTTGTCCCTTTCCCTGTCATAACATCTATATCCCTTTTGATTTTCGGCATAGCCCAAAAAAACACAAGGGATTGCTTTTGGAGAAAGTTTGTCGTTCTTATGGGTAAGAACAAAACACTTACATCCAAAGACTCAATCTTTTATAATCGGGGGTGATTTTAAGCAATTTTTCAATAAGGGATATATTTTCAATAGCTTTTGAGGGCATTCTATTTATCAAATAGACTGCCGTAAGAGCAGCTTCGACCCAAAACATTTTTGGAACATTTTTCGATACAAGAAGTGTTCTAGTGGTCTCAACAATATGTCTATGCTTTCTTTCAGCTAGTCCATTTTGTTGAGGAGTGTAAGTGCAAGATTTTTTATGAATGATGCCATTTGAATCAAGAAAATTTTTAAATTCTTTTGATACAAATTCCCCCCAGAATCGGATCTAAAAAATTGAATATTGGTTTTGAATTGAGTCTTTACGTAATAGAAAAATCTTTTAAAACAATCAAGTACTTCTGACTTTTGCTTAAGAAAAAAGATCCAAGAATGTCTAATATAATCATCTACAAATATAACATAGTAAGATACCCCGCCTTTAGATATAACTGGAGTCGGTCCCCATACATCCGAATGTACTAACTCAAATGGATTTTTTGATATAAATTGTCTTTGCCCAAAGGGTAAAGCTTTCATTTTGCCAAGAATGCGATCTTCACAAACCAGATTCTTTTTTTTATAATAAGTAAGAAATGGAAACAAGTGTAATTTGGTCACACTAGGATGTCCTAGTCTTTTGTGTCAATTTTCTATATTTTTCTTTTTCTACAAAATTACAAAAAGATTGTTTTGATAACTCAAGATTGTCCATTACATAGAGATCTCCTCTTCTATGGCCTTGCCCAATCGGTTTCTCGGACTGGAGATCTTGTATTAAACAATCATTAGAAGAAAATAAAACTTTACAACCATGATCCGTAATTTGTGAAACCGATAAAAGGTTCAAATTTAATTTTGACACAACCCTAATATTTGGTATGTGAAAGTTTGGTTGTTTTTTAAAGATTCAAAGACTTTTGATTTTTAAGGATGTTCCGTCGACGGTTGAAACATAAGAATCATTTGAGTTAGAATGACATTCGGATAATATTGACTCATTTGGAGTCATATGAAAAAGGCACTAGAGTCCAAGATCCAAGAAGTCTTACCAGGGTCACCACTTGTCGATACGGCCGCCCCCGAAAAGGAAGAAGCTTGAGTTTTGAACATTGGTTGTAGTGCCTCCATTAATTGAGCTAAAGATAGGGAGCCAATGCATTTGGAGTTGTCAACATTATTCCTTTCCACCGAAGCAACTCTCTTATCATCGTGGTGATCTTCTTTCTTTCTTTTTGGAAAAAAACGGCTTGATGTGTCCCGGTTTATAACAATGATAGCATATGATTTTGCCACCTTTTTTGTCATTCCTCTCATAGTTGTTAGGATTTTTCCCATTCTCATTTTTCACAAAGTGAGGAGGTTTATAACTCCTAATATGATTACCGGGCTTTGACATAGCAAGCACGGTTTCTTCATCTTTTGAAGTAGATGGCTTCTTCAATCTATTTTCTTCCATAGTCAATTCTTCAAGAGTTTCGACTATGGAGGGCACACCTCCTCTATGAAGGAGAGTCGATTTAGTTCCCTCAAATTCGAGCCTAAGCCCATTCACAAATTGGTAGAAATGCTCCGTTTTAATTTGATTTTCACGGAGTTCTACATCTTGAGGACAATGCCATTTTGGCTCAACAAGAGTCAATTCATCCCAAAGGAGAGAAAGTGCATTGTAATATTCTCTAATACTCATTTCTCCTTGGGTCATGGTTCTCACCTTGTTTTGGACATTGCATATGTGTGCAATATCTTTAAGACTATACATGTCTTTAAGATATTTCCATGCATCACTAGCGAAATCAAATTTCGCTAAGCTAGAACATTTGTGGATGTCCACACTATTGATGAGCCATCCAATTATTTTGGAGTGGCCCATCCTCCACTCTTTCCATTTTTTCTAGTAATCGGAAACGGCTTTACCCATTTCCTCTCCTTGAACAGCAACCTCTTTTCCATTCTCATTTTTCGTAAGAATGAGCTTGGGTTCTCTTTCGGTATCGTCCACCAAACCCCATAATCCCTTTTCCCATATTTTGTATTTAACTATGGATGCCCACATCACATAGTTTGTATCGTTTAGGCGTATGGGAATGGAGACCATTACCTCTCTTTCATTCTCCATTTCCTTACAAGGCTAAGAGAAAGGGTAGAGAACGAAGAAGAAAGAAAAAAAGAGTGAAATACGAGCACTTATTTGAGAGATGGCATGCTTCCCGATGCAACAATCCTCGATTTGTTGTATCCCCTAAGCATATGATTCTCCTCTTGATATTGTCATGAACTTTCTTCAAAAAACTTGTCTTTGGATCACCAAAGCTCTGATACCATGTAATGAAGTGGATTGAATCTGATACACATGCAAGAACACACTTTCAATCAAGTAAAAATACTTGATTGAATCATGAAACCACCCACACAAGGGTCTACAAACTTGTTATTGCATAGAAGCACTCAAGAATGAGTTAGGAATACAAGGCCACAAGAGGCCAATTTATAATACAATGGAGCCAATGGGGTGCATCTCAATATGGCTGTTGGGGCTGCACTCACCAGTCATAAATATAGTTGTTGGGGGAAACTCCAACAGCTATATGGAGCTGTCTCATCATAAATATAGTTGTTGGGGCAGCTCCAACAGCTATATGGAGTTGTCCCATCGAATCTGAAAAAGACAAAAAGGTAAAAAAAGAAAAAGAAAAAGAAATACATGAAATAAAATGGAGAAATGTCAACCCCTAATGGGCTGACACCTATTACAGAGAAAAGACCGAAATACCCCTAATGGGTATTTCAGTTAACAATAAACACATATATACATATGCATGTATATATACATATATATATATACACGTATATATATATTTTAACAGAAATCCCCTATTTATAAGACAAGAGAGGACCCTTGGAGGGGCTCCCTTATGTGAAGGTTGGAGGCCCTCCAACGGTCATATTATTGACCGTTGGAGGAGCCCAACGTTCACATGAGGTGGGCCTCTCCAAGGCTAAAAGCCAAAATAAAAAATAAAAGGAATAACAGAAAAAGAAAAAGAAAAGAAATACAAAAAAGAAAAGTGCATGAAAAGAGAGAATGGCAGATTTACCCCTAGTGGGTATTACAAGAGTAAAAGTATATATATATATATATAAGATACAACCGAAAGTTTGCCGAGAAAAAAGTTGAATCTAAGAGAACAAATCGCCTTGGTTAAAAAGTCCGTCAATTGATATTCTGATGTTACATAAGAAAGATCTATAACTCTTTTCAGATATTCTTCTCTAATATAGTGGCAGTCCATCTCAGTATGCTTTGTGTGCTCATGAAATGTGTGATTTTTGGCAATATAGATTACAATCTTATTATCACAACACAGCTTCGTGGGCCGTTGAACATGTATCCCCACGGTATTCAACTTTAGTAGATGATAATAACACTTTTTGTTGCTTCTTGCATCACCAAGAGATTAATGATTCTCTTAAAAATACACAAAAACCAGTGGTGGAGTGACAGTTATTTGGATCACTTCCCTAATCAAAGTCAGTATAAATTATTAAATTTAATTCAAAAGATGAAGATAAAAATACTCCCTTATTTTATATATTTGATGATCCAGAGAATTAAACACATATGAACTGATGTAGGCGCATGTTGGAATTGACTTGCAATACGAACAACATGTGAAATATCAAGTCTAGTGATACTAAGATACATTAGAGATCCAACAAGTTGTCTGTTAAGAGTGGGTCTTTTAAAAGAATCCCATCATTGATTTTCATCTTTATTCCTACTACTTCGGGAGTTTCACAAATTTTATCATCTGTAATTCCTGATCTGTCAATAATCTTAAATACAAGTTTAGTTTGAGATAAAAAATAACATTTATGAGAATAGGCAACTTCAATTCCTAAAAAATACGTTAGGAATCCCAAGTCGGAAATTTCAAATCTATCTTTTAGAATAGATTTTATGCTCTTAATCCCTTTAGTATCGTCACCTGTTATTAGCATATCATCAACATACAATAATAAAATTACTATCCCTGCATTGGATTTCCTGATAAACAAGGTTGTGTTAGTAAAACATGAAGAAAAATCATTTTTCAACATTACATTATTAAATCTATCATACCAAGCCTTGGGAGCTTGTTTTAAACCATAAAGAGTTTTTCGTAGGCGAAGCACTTTATCTTTAGGAATCTCTATACCTAGAGGAGCATCTGTAATGAAGTGCCAAACGAGAGAGGCGAAATCTCCAAGAGTAAGCACGGAAGCACACACATACACAAGAGGCCACTAATGGGCAAAATAAACCACAAAAAGTGGTCAAACACACAAAGAGGTAAAAAAATATATTTCACTCATAAAATGCTTCATAAGAAGCTTAAACAATACATGGGGCCATGCCCCTTATTTATACACAGCAAGAGACCCAAGGAGGGGCTCCCATAGAGTCGTTGGAGGGGTCCAACGACTCTATGTGGACCCCTCTCAAACAATAAAAAAAGAAAAAGTAAAAAAGTAAAAAATGAAAAAGAATAAAAGGAAAAAGTAAAAGGAAGCATATCTAGGATATGCATGTACAAGTGAAATGATAGAATTACCCCTATCGGGTATTACAAAATAAATAAATATATATATATATATGTAGATAGACACATAGACATATATATGATAATATATATGTGTATGTGTCATAATCTATATATATAGATATATATACATCGTATTTTAACACCCCCCCTCAAACACACGGTGAAATCACCGAGAGTTTGCTAAGGAGGAAGTAGAAGCGAGGCGATGGCAAAGCTTTGGTGAAGAAGTCCGCCAACTGATATTCGGTAGGAACATATGGGAGTTTAATGGTGCCCCGTAAGAACTCATCACGAACATAAAGACAGTTCATCTCAATATGCTTTGTTCGTTCATGAAAGGTGTGATTGCTAGCAATATAGATAGAGCTCTTATTGTCGCAACACAGCTTTGAAGGAGTTGAGAATGAGACACCCATATCTTTAAGCAAGCTTCTTAACCATACAATCTCAGTTGTGGTGGTGGCCATCGCACGATATTCTGCTTCAGTAGACGAGAGAGACTTTATGTTGCTTCTTACACCTTCATGAGATAAGTGATTCACCAAGAAACACACAATAACCTGTGGTAGAAATACGATCATCGGGGTTACCCCCAATCGAAGTCAGTATATGCAAGTAAAGTAAGAGGTGAAGAAGAGGATAAGAATACTCCCTTAGTTATGAAATTTTTCAAGTATATGATAATCCTCATTACTGTTGCCATGTGAATAGTAGAAGGAGCAGTCTGAAATTGGCTTGCACTATGAACTGCATGTGAAATGTCGGGCCTGGTGATAGATAAATATGTTAGAGATCCAATCAATTGACGGTAAGGCGTGGGGTCTGCTAAAGAAGTGCCATCACTGACTCTTATCTTGGCATTGATCACTTCTGGAGTCTCCACCCTTTTATCATTTGTCAGCCCAGACCTAGCAATAATGTCAGAGGCAAGCTTCATCTGAGATAGGACATACCCCTTGGGGGAGTATGCAACTTCAATTCCTAAGAAATACCTTAGAAAACCCAGGTCAGACATATCAAAATTTTTCTTAAGAATATTTTTAATAAGGTCAATACCTTTCTTATCAACTTTAAGACCATAGAGAGCTTTGTTCAACTTTAGAATATTTCCTTTCCCAATTTCAAGACCTGGCGGAGGGTCCATAAGAACTTCTTCACACAGAATTTCATTTAGGAACGCATTTTTAACATCAAGTTGATATATCGGTCATTGCTTGATGGAGGCTAAAGCTATTAAGGTTCGTACACTAGTCATTCTGGCTACAGGAGCAAAGGTTTTTTCATAATCAATCTCATATTCTTGGGCGTAGTCTTTTACAACCAAGCGAGCTTTGTATCTTTCTAGAGACCCATCACATTTGGTTTTGACTTTATATACCCATCTACACCCAATTGCCTTTTTTCCTAATGGTTGAGGAATAATGCTCTAGGTTTGGGCTTTGTTAAGAACCTCTAATTCGATTTTCATAGCTTCAATCCAATGCGGATGATCTTTAGCTTCCTTGAATGAGGTAGGCTCATGATACGAATATATTAACATGAGACAGGTCCTCTAATTCGGAGAAAATGATTCATAAGACACAAATTTTTGTGGTGACCTACTAGTACGAGAAGATCTCCTAGGTGGATTGTTGTCAATAGATTCTTCTAAAGAGAAGTCTTGAGAGTATCTGTCAATAGCAGGTTGATGTTCATTTCCTAACCGCCGGGTATATACATTTATATCATTAAGGTTTTCATTTTGGGAAACATTATCATGTTGTGGTATATCATTATAATGTAAGATGCCATCACAAGTAGTATCACAAATAATTGCCTCAGGGGACTCAATTCTAGGAGCTAAGTCAAATAGAAAAGAATAATCGATGTCTTCCCTAGATGTGTGGATATCGAAACCATTTTATTCTTCAATAAATTTTACATTTCTTGACACATATAGTTTATTGTTTTGAACATCATAGCATCTATAGCCTTTTTTATTCTCACCATAGCCAATAAACACACATTCAAGAGCTTTAGGTGACAATTTATCTTGTCCTTGACTAAGTACAAAGCATTTGCATCCAAAGATTCTTAGTCTATTAAAATCTGGAGTAATTTTAAATAATTTTTCAAAAGGTGAAACATTTTTTAAAGAAGAAGAGGGCATATGATTTATAAGATATGTTGCGGTAAGAAGAGCTTCTGCCCAAAAGTTTTTAGGAACATTTTTAGACACAAGAAGAGTTCTTGTGGTTTCGATTAAATGTCTATGTTTCCTTTCCGCAAGACCATTGTACGCACGCAGCATGTCCTCCAAAGTCTGAATTGTGCGTTCAGACTGTCCGTCAGTCTGAGGGTGAAAAGCGGTACTGAACTTCAAATCGCGTTGGGTACGAATTTAAAGTTCAGTACCGCTTTTCACCCTCAGACTGACGGACAGTCTGAACGCACAATTCAGACTTTGGAAGATATGCTGCGTGCGTGCATGATGGACTGGAAGGGAGAATGGGATTCTCATACCAGTCTGGCCGAATTCGCGTACAATAACAGTTATCATGCTAGCATCGGGATGGCCCCTTACGAGGCCTTGTATGGAAAGCCTTGTCGTTCGCCTCTCTACTGGGACGAGGTTGGCGAGCGAAGGATGGAATCTCCTGTAGTGCTACAACACTACACTCAGCAGGTACAGATGATACGAGAGCGACTCCGTACTGCATAGAGTCGGCAGAAAAGTTACGCGGATCGTCGTCGTCGAGAGCTCACTTTCTCGATAGGAGATATGGTTTTTGTTAAGGTATCTCCCACAAAGAGCGTTTTTCGTTTTGGGAAAAAGGGAAAGTTAAGCCCTAGATTTGTCAGACCGTTCGAGATCCTGGAACGGATTGGTGAAGCAGCTTATCGTGTGGCTTTACCTCCTCAGTACGCTCAGATTCATAATGTTTTTCACGTATCCATGCTTCGGAAATACGTTCACGACCCATCACACATCATCCATTATGATGATGTAGACATTCAGAAGGATTTGTCTTTCGAGGAAAGACCAGTCGAGATCGTTGATCGTCGAAAGCAAGTGCTTAGATCTAAGACGATATCTCTTGTAAAGGTGCGTTGGAAGCACCATGGAATAGAGGAATGTACTTGGGAGCCTGACTCTGATATTAGGGAGAAATACCCTGACTTGTACTTTGATCGTTAAGTTCAATTTAATTTCGAGGACGAAATTATTTTTAAGGAGGGTTGGATGTAAAAACCAGTTAAAAAAAAATTTAAAAAAGATCGGACCCGGGTCGGGTCGGATCCAACCCGTGCCAGCCCCTCGAAAATCCTTTTCAGAGGGGCTGGCAGCCCGCAGGGGGAGGGGAGCCTCCGGCGACACAGGGGGCGGGCCCTGTGTGCGCCCCCTCCCTATTAAAAGACGAGAGGGGAAGGCTTACGTGCCTCTCCCGACCCCCCGACTCTCTCTCTCATCTCTCTCCCCTCTGCTCTCTTCTCCCCCGATCCCCCGACTCCATCTCTCTCTCTCTTTGCCGACGCTGGCCAACCCCCCCCCCCCCTTCACGGCGCCACCCTCCCCGGCGAACCCCCCTTCACGGCAGCCCAGGTAACCCCTTCCTCCCTCTCTATGTCTCCCTCTCGATAGCGGCAGGCAGGGGCCAAGGGCCCCTGCGACTCCTCCCCCCTCTGCTTACCTTTTCGGCAAGGGGCCTTCGGCCCCTGCCCCCCCTCCTTCTGTTCACCTTCCGGCAGGGGCCATCGGCCCCTGCCCCTCTTTTTAGTCCCGCAGGGGCCAATGGCCCCTGCCCCCCCCCCCTTTTGTTTTTCCCTTTCCACGTAGGGGCCGATGGCCCCTACCCTCTTCCTTAAGAGAGGAGGTAGGAGCCAAAGGCTCCTACCTCACCCCTCGGAAACAAAGCAGGGGCCATTTGGCCCCTGCCCCTCTTTTAACCGACAAGGGCCAGAGGCCCTTGTCTCTTTTTCTGGCGAGCAAGGGCTCGGCAGGGGCCTTTGGCCCCTGCACTCTCCCCCTATGCATTCCCTTGGCAGGGGCCTTCGGCCCCTGTCCCTTTCTTTTAAGAAGGCTCTTGCCCCTCCTTTTAAAAACCCAGCAAGGGCCTCGAAGGCCCTTGCTCCTCCTTTTGAAGACTTGCAGGGGCCAAAAGCCCCTGCCCCTCTTACTATTATCACGGCAGGGGCCGATGGCCCCTACCCTCCTTTAGATATCCGGTAGGGGCCGATGGCCCCTGCACCCATCTCCTTTAAATGGCATGAGTCATTGGACCCTACCCCGTTCTCTTTCGTAACGGTAGGGGCCGATGACCCCTGCATTGAGTTGCGGAGAAACCGAGCTTTCTCCCTACCTATATTCATTTTATACGTGCTAAACTACGTACTTTTGCAGTGTTACGCAACGGAGCCCGTTCGCGCCCCGCGAACTAAACCGACGATCACTTACGTTCGTAGACGGCTTCATTCTCGCAATACTCCAAGGTAGGAGAAGTTGCACAAGGACTTAAATAATTAAATCAAGCTTAAATAATTGATGATCGAAAGGACTTAATGATATGTTTATATACTTATACGTATATAAGTACACTTTTAAATCAAGGACGCGGTTTCGCGATCCTTGTCCTTTGCTTTCGCATTTCAGTTTGCCGTCGCGCTTTGCGCCCAGGCTTTTACTTTCGTATTTACTGCTTATTGCCTTTTAATTCAAGGACGCGGTTTCGCGGTCCTTGTCCTTTGCTTGCGCACTTCCTGTTTCTGTTGCTGTCGCGCTTTGCGCCCAGGCTTTTGCTTTCGTATTTACTAATTGTCTTTTAATTCAAGGACGCGGTTTCGCGATCCTTGTCCCTTGCTTTTCGCAGTTCTTATTTGCGGTCGCGCTTCGCGCCCAGGCACTTCCTTTTTCGCGTTATTGTCTTTTGTTTTTGCCTTGCCATAGACTCAGTATATTCGGGAGGAATACCTATTCCTCTTTCCACATGAAATGATTTGGGAAAAACCCTTGATCTGGGGCAAGATCAAGTTGTTGGATGATGGGTTCATTTGCAAAGCCCATTTACCAAAACCAGTGTCGTGACTTACATAACACCCAGACACTGCGTCATCGGATGTCAGATTCGAGAAAATCACATGCCATATGTCGGCAAGTTGTGTGTCTTTTCGAGAGTTTTGAAATGTTAAAATAGCTTTTTAAAAAACATTATATCTTTGCGAAACACACTCCCGAGGCTCCTATTAAGGACCTGTATCCCTTTCCTCGTAAGTGTACTTCTTAAACATGCGAGACATGTTAGTACTACGACGATTGGATGAGAGAGTCTTATGACCTCGATTAATGCTTAGTGCAGGTTGTTGAAAACACATATAAGAGTGGGATCGCCTTCATAGGCAAGATGCTCGTTTCGGTCTAATGGACCAGAGCATGAAGAATGAGGCAACGGCTAAGAAACCCCGTCGCGCTCAATTCAACCTGGCTTCGTCAAGAGAGAGGACGAAGGGTACCAACTCCGATAGACAGTCCATTTATGGCTTTCAAAAAGGGCAAAAGACCCGTTTTTCCCCAGTCATCGAAGGTTAGGGGGAGGGATAGGGGCTACATAAGTTAGCCTAACACTTCTGCAGAAGTTGGATGCATCCCTATCTGGCCTTGGGGACTTACTCTCTCGACCATCGGTCGTCTCCATAGGAATAGGATTCAGTCAGACAACCGAGGTATATTAAAATACTTAACATAATGAACACTCGGCTTGGACTCGACTGTTTCGACTCACGTGCCATGTACGTACCCGCATGGCCGGTTATTAAGTAATAACTAAATTGAGCATGCACACCCTTTCAGTTTGTTGTACTTAGCTTATTCCTCCAGTCTATCTGCTTAGTTTGCTCGTTACTACCTGCTGCATAAATTATCTATGCCGAATTTAGTTCTTTCTGTCTTTATACTCTCCTGCTAGTTTTTCGCAAAACTAACCCATCTCATGGATACAGGTGACGATTAGGTGCATCAGGCGATGGCGCGACTGCGAGATGATTTAAGGATCCACTGTTTCTGCTCGTAGTTCTTCTCCTGGACATTTTGGTTTTTAATACGGTTTTCCCTTGAGGAAGCCCAAATTTTGTACAAACTTGATACTCTCTTTAAATAGAAGAAATGGTTTCCTAAGTATTATTGCAGATCGTCCATGGTAAATCTTTGTTCTCTAGCTAACGTGCCCAAGGTCATCAAACCTGTCCTCTTTCTTTTAAAAGAAATCGTTTCCGCTGATTTTAGAAATAAACTCTGTAAAGAAAAGGAATTTTCCAACTATTTCAAGGAAATTATAAGGTTCGAAATTTTGGGGCGTTACACATATAGTTTATTGTTTTGAACATCATAGCATCTATAGCCTTTTTTATTCTCACCATAGCCAATGAACACACATTCAAGAGCTTTAGGTGACAACTTATCTTATCCTTGACTAAGTACAAAGCATTTGCATCCAAAGATTCTTAGTCTATTAAAATCTGAAGTAATTTTAAATAATTTTTCAAAAGGTGAAACATTTTTTAAAGAAGAAGAAGACATACGATTTATAAGATATGTTGCGGTAAGAAGAGCTTCGGCCCAAAAGTTTTTAGGAATATTTTTAGACACAAGAAGAGCTCTTGTGGTTTCGATTAAATGTCTATGTTTCCTTTCCGCAAGACCATTTTGTTGAAGAGTTTTAGGACAAGATCGTTGGTGCAAAATTCCATTTGTTTTAAAATAATTTTGAAAATCTTTAGACATGTATTCATCTCCCGAGTCAGATCTAAATATAGCTATATTGTTTTGAAATTGATTTTGAATAAGAACGTGAAATTCTTTAAAATTAGTGAAGACATCGGATTTATTCTTAATAATGTAAACTCATGTGTATCTAGTAAAGTCATCAATAAAAGAAACATAGTAAGAATAGCCCCCTTTGGACATAACGGGTGTCGGTCCCCATACATCGGAATGCACAAGTTCAAAATGCCTTTTTGACACGAAATTACTATGTGAATATGGAAGAGAGTGAATTTTTCTAAGAATACAATCATTGCATGTAAATATATTTGTATTACAAAAATTTTCCAAAAACGGAAAGAGGTACAACTTGGAAATACTAGGGTGTCCAAGTCTCTTATGCCAAGTCTCAATATCTTTAGATTGAACATGATTACAAAATGATTTGGATGGCAAAGACAAAAAATCCATATAATAAAGGTTCCCTCTTCTATGTCCTTGCCCAACCGGAGATCCTGCACATAGCAATGGGTTGGTGAAAAAGAGACATTACACTCAAAATCGGTAATTTGAGAAACAAAAAAAAGATTGAGATTAAGTTTTGGAATAATTCGGATTTTGGGAACAAAAAATTCTTTGTTTTGGTCATAAGTTTTCTCAAGATTTTCAATGCCTTCAACATTCAAGGATGTTTCATCGGCGGTGGATACATATGATTTGAATTTATTGAGACTTGGTTTTCACAAAAGTGATGCATTTAGAGTCATATGGAAAGAGGCACCCGAGTCAAGAATCCAAGAAGTCATACCTGGAAAGGAGGAGATGGCGGCACCGGAAGTGGAAGGTGAAGAGGATGATGTAGAGGAGTTCATCTTTATAAATTGCTGAAGAGTTTCGGTTAGATGAGCGATGGACTCCTTTATGTCACCATCCTTCTTTGAATCTTCATTGATGATTGGAGAAGTTTACCCACGGAAGCCACCTTCTTTTTGAATTTAGGGCAATCCGGACGAATATGGCCCGGTTCATTACAATTATGACAAATGATTTTTCTACCTCCACCGCCATTATTCTTCCAAAAATGTGGTGGTTTATATGATCTTATATTGTTGCCGAGTCTAGACACGACATGTACTTCATCAACATCTCTTTTCAAGGCCAAACGAGTTTCTTCTTGACATAAGTCGGCCAAAATGTCACTTAGGGGAGTAGAGGCCCTATGAAGAAGGGATCATCTAAGTTGCTCAAATTTGGGACGAAGCCCATGAATAAATTGAAAGAACCCCTCTTTTTCCATTTGCTCTTGTCTCATGGCAATAGCACTTCCTTCCCATTGCGGTTCGAGAAGAACAAGCTCATCCCATAAAGAGGATAGAGCACTATAGTAGTCCCTAATACTCATATCGCCTTGCTTGGTAGCTCTTACTTTTTCTTGTAGAAAAAAATGCCTAGCAAGGTCTCTTTGAGTGTACATGCCTTTCATAAAAAACCAAGCTTCATTAGCCTTCTTGAATTTTGCAAGGTTTGCACAAATCTTCAATTCGACATTATTCATGAACCATGCTAGGATTTTAGCATGCTCACTTTCCCAATCTTCCATTTTAGAAGAATAATCAAGAATAGCCTTTTCTTTTTCTTCTTCGTTCAATGCTTTTTCCTCATCTCCTTCAAACTTAGTTAACTTCAATTGTGGTTCCGGAATGGTTCCACATACGTAACCCCAAAGTTTTTTACCTTTGAGATTATATTCCATAGCGGCCGCCCACATGCGGTAATTGGTCCCATCCAATTTGAATGAGAGATCGATTTTTGCATCTTTGTTAGCCATTTATAGAAAAAGAATTTTGAAGACAAGAGAGAGGAGAGATATTACTTGTCAAGAGAGGATCCGATGAAGCATTCTCAACCAAGGCTCTGATACCATGTAATGAAGTGCCAAACGAAAGAGGCGAAATCTCTAAGAGTAATCATGGAAGCACGCACATATACAAGAGGCCACTAATGGGCAAAATAAACCACAAAAAGTGGTCAAACACACAAAGAGGTAAAAAAATATATTTCACTCATAAAATGCTTCATAAGAAGCTTAAAGAATACATGGGGCCATGCCCCTTATTTATACACAGCAAGGGACCCAAGGAGGGGCTCCCATAGAGTCGTTGAAGCCCCTCCAACGATCATATTTATGACCGTTGGAGGGGTCCAACGACTCTATGTGGACCCCTCTCAAACAATAAAAAAAGAAAAAGTAAAAAAGTAAAAAAGGAAAAAGTAAAAGGAAGCATATCTAGGATATGTATGTACAAGTGAAATGACAGAATTACCCCTATCGGGTATTACAAAATAAATATATATATCTATATATGTAGATAGACACATAGACATATATATGATAATATATATGTATATGTGTCATAATCTATATATATAGATATATATACATCATATTTTAACAGCATCCATATAGACTTCTTCGTTAAGATCACCATTCAAAAAGGCATTTTTGACATTCATTTGATAAATATTCAATTTTTTAATTGAGACAATGGTAATGAGACATCTAACAGTAACCATACGTGCAACAGAGGCAAATGTCTCATCATAATCTATTTCATATTCTTGACTATACCCTTTGGCAACTAGACAAGCTTTAAAACTTTCAAGAGATCCATCACTCTTAGTCTTGACTTTAAAAACCCATCTAGGATTTTAAAATTCTCATGTTTTAGCTTTCCTAAGAGCTCTATGTTCATTATCCATAGCTTTTCTCCATTCAACACTCTTCTTAGCTTCTTCAAAGTTTTTAGGTTCCACATATGAGTGAATGACGCTAAGACAAGCTTTATATTTAGATGAGAATGAATCATAGGATATAAACCTAGAAGGAACTCTTCTAGTCATTTCGGTTCTTCGAGGATTTGCATCATGTGAAGAGGTAGATTCACTAGGTTCACTATATTTTTTAATTGCACTTCTAAAAATGCTTTTATTTCTATGTGTATAAGTGATAGGATCACTAGATGCTCTTTCTTCAATATGATGATCTGTAGATTGATGAGAAGAGTTGTTAATTTCTTTTACTTCATTATCACTAAGATCATTATATGTAAATTCATCATCACTAGAAATATCATCGTTTTTAGATAATAAGTCAAACAAGAAAGAGTAGTCCATATTCTCTTCATGAGGTTCACATTTTTCAAAACCACTAACATTTTCCAAAAAAGTTATATTTCTAGAAACATATAATTTGTCGTTTCTAATATCATAGCATCGAAACCCTTTTTGAGTTTCGGAATATCCAAGAAATGCACAAGGAATGGCTTTTGGTGAGAGTTTGTTATTTTTATCTATAAGAACAAATCATTTGCATCAAAAAATTCTCAACCTATTGTAGTTGGATTCTTTTTTATATAATATTTCAAAACGTGAAATTTGATTTAAATTTTTGGATGGAAGATGATTTATAAGATAAACGGATGCAAGAGCCGCCTCGGCCCAAAATCTTTTTTGAATGATTTGAGAAATAGGTAAGGTTCTAGTGGTTTTAATAATATGCCTATATTTTCTTTCGGCTAAACCATTTTGTTGAGGTGTTTTGGAACAAGACTTTTGATGAACAATTTCGTAATTTTTAAGATAATTTTTTAACTCATTTGAAAGATACTCACCTCCGGAGTCGGTCCTAAGAATCTTTAAGTTTTCATTAAATTAATTCTTAATCATCATGTGATATGCTTTAAATGATACAAAAACCTCATGTTTATGTTTAAAAAAGTATATCCAATAATATCTAGAGCAGTCATCAACAAAAATAGCATAATATGCAAACCCTCATTTTGATATAACGAGTGTCGGTCCCCATACATCTTAATGAACAAGTTCAAATGATTTGGTTGTAAACATAGATCTTTGTTCAAAAGGCAAACTTCTCATTTTTCCAAGAATACAATCATTACAAGTGAAATCACTTTTATAAAGATCTTTAACAAAATTTAAATAAGAAAGTTTGATGACATTAGGATGTCCAAGTCTTTTGTGCCAAACATTTATATCTTTATGTTGAGCAATATTACAAAAAGAGTTCTTTGGTATTTTGAAGAAAATCCACGTAGTATAGATCTCCCTTCCTACAGCATTCCTCAATCAACTTCTAGGACCAATGATCTTGTATCCAACATTTGTTAGATGAGAATTTTATATCACACCCATAATTCGAGAGTTGAAAGATCGAAAACAAATTTAAATATTGAAAAGCTTTTCTAAAGAAGAGATGTTTTTCAAAGCATAAGGTGACATTCTATTTATTAAATAGATGACGGTAAGAGTGACATTGGCTCAAAAGCTTTTAGGAACATTTTTTGAAATAAGAAAATTTCTAGTAGTCTCTATAATGTCTATGCTTTCTTTCGGTAAGACTATTTTTTTGTGGGGGTTTTGGGCAAGATCTTTGATGTAAAGTTTTATTTTCCTTCAAGTAACATTTGAATTCATTTGATAAAAAACTGCCCCCCGAATCAGAATGAAAAATAAGAATGTTAGTTTGAAATTGATTTTAATTAAGTTACGAAAATCCTTAAAATAAGAGAATGTTTATGATTTTGCCTAAGAAAATAGATCCAAGTATATTTAGTATGATCATCAATAAATGTAACATAGTAGGAGAATCCTGCTTTAGACAAGACCAAAACAGGTCCCCACAAATCTGAGTGCACCAATTCAAAAGGTCTCTTAGTTTCATAAGATCTAAAAGGGAAAGGAAGAGTTTTTATTTTTCCAAGTATATAAACTTTGTAAACAAATTCTTTCTCATTACAAAATTTTTCCAAAAAAGGAAAATGAGATCATTTAAATACACTTGGATGACCTAGTCTTCTATGCCAAGTTTCAATATTTTTTCTTGGGTATACTTTCAAAAAGGGTTTTTAGGAATACACAAAAAAACCATGTATAAATTTTCTCTTTTATGGCCTTCCCCAATCAGCTTCCCTAACTGGAGATCTTGCACCAAGCAGCCCTTAGAAGAGAAGGAGATTTCATACCCATGGTCGAAAATTTGAAAAACCGAAAGTAAATTTAAATTCATTTTAGAAATAACTCTAACTTTTGGAACAAAGAGATTTTTAGAATCATTTTTTAAATCTCCAATGCTAATGATTTCTAAAGAAGTGCCATCGGGATAGAAATACTAGAAAATTTTTTATACTCTAACTTTTGGAACAAAGAGATTTTTAGAATCATTTTTTAAATCTCCAATGCTAGTGATTTCTAAAGAAGTGTCATCGGGATAGAAATACTAGAAAATTTTTTATTGGTGCAATAATTGGATAGTAGAGACTCATTAGGTATCGTGAAAAGAGGCTCCTGAGTCAAGGATCCAAGATGTCATACCCGAAGGAGAAGAGGATAAGACCGTGGCATCGGAAGTAGGAGTAGATGTCTTCAAAAATTGTTGTAGAGCTTTTGTCAATTATATAATTGATAGATCTTTAAGTTCACCACCTTTTTTTTTGCATCATTGCTTGTATTGGAGGAGGTGTCTCCAATCAAAGCCACCTTTGACTTTAACTTTGGGAAAGTCTGCTTGATATGCCCTGGTTCATTGCAAAAGTGACATGATCTTCATTGATCCTTCGTTGTTTTATTTTTCAATGTGGAGGTCTATATGCCTTGGTAGTGGGACTAGGTTTGGAGGCAACAAGTACGGTGCAACAGTGTGGAGGTCTAAATCTTCCTTCCTCCATACTCAACTCGGTAAGTCTCATGGAGAGAAAGAATTTTGGGTTTATGGAATAACATCATCCTCACCCCCTCGAACTCGGGCCTTAAAGCATTAAGGAACATAAAGAATTGTTCTCCTTCAAGTTTTTCTCGTCTTAGGCGAAGATTCTCGGGTATCTCCCACTTAGGTTCCAAGACGACAAGTTCTCTCTATAGGAGGGTCATCTCGTTGTAATAATCCTAGATGGATTTGTCACCTTGCTTCAACGACATCACTCTTTTGTGGATATTCCACCAATGAGCCATGTCTTTCATAGTGTACATGTCTCTTATGAATTCTCATGCTTCCTTGGCAATTTTGAATTGAGTCACACTCAAGAATGGAAGCATCCACACTACTCACAATCCATGCCAAAAATTTTGCATTGTCCATAAGCCACTCTGTGTGTCTTTTCTTGAACACATGTCTCTTATGAATTCTCATGCTTCCTTGGCAATTTTGAATTGAGTCACACTCAAGAATGGAAGCATCCACACTACTCACAATCCATGCCAAAAATTTTGCATTGTCCATAAGCCACTCTGTGTGTCTTTTCTTGAACTCAAGGTTGGCAGCGACTTTCTCATCTTCATCGAGGAATTTTATGTTCGCATCCACCATCTTTTTGAATGAGAGTTGGGGCTTCGAACAATCACCCTCAATGTACTTGATGAGGCCCTTGGATAAGATGTGGTTCTCCATGGTAGAAGCCCAAGTGCATTAGTTGGAGTCATTCAATTTGATAGGCATGACGAACACACTCCTCCATAATGAGCACTTGACAAAGAAAAATAGGCACTTGAAGCTTTGGCACATTTTCCAAGAAGAGGTGTGAGAACCACGATGGTCCACCACTAGGATCAAGAGCCTATCGGCTCTAATACCATGTAATGAAATACAAAAAATATGTGCACAACACAAGACTATGTAAGATGTGCACAAATACAAAGTCACAATAGGCAATACACAATAATCACTAAGGGAAAATACCAAGATCACTAGTGATACACAAACACAAGCCACTAAAGGGCTGAAAAACACAAAAATAAGTAATATTTTATTGATAAAATGCTTAAGAAAAATGTTAAGATTAATGGTCCTATTGAGGTTTTAAGCTTAAGTCTTCTTAAAAGGTAGGTTATTGGATATTTCATAAATAAGGAGGGATTTGTAAATAATTTTTTATATTGGCTTTTCTCTATTTAACTTAGAAGAGATTGGCCCTAATTGAATTAACGTGTTCTCTCTCTCTCTCTCTCTCTCTCTCTCTCTCTCTCTCTCTCTCTCTGTTCTGGTGCACCTTATTAAGGTTTTCACATGGTATCAGAGCAGTGGATCTCGGGAGCGTGAGCACGTGATTGATCGACATCAAAAAGGCTGAAAAAAATAAACAATGTCGATCTACATCAAAAAAGGGCCGAAAAATTAAACCGTAAACAGGTGTGTATCTTTGCTTGTCTTCTAATTGCAATAGATCTGATCACAGATCTGATGTCTAACTAATGTCATGACACAGATCTGTAATCAGATCTGAAGGTCACGGTGATACATATGTTAACTAGATGGGGTTGCGGCAGAGTTCGGTGTTGCGAGCAAACAATTTTTTTTTTTTGTAAATCCTGTTTTGTGGGAGCATTTTTTTATGTCGTGGGATTATGGTCGTGGGATTATTGTGGGAGTACAGTTGCACATAATGGATGGCGAGTTTGATTCTGTTCTAGTTTTTCAGATCTACGTTTCTGATTTTTATTATTGGTTCTGATGTGGGTTGAATAACCCAATGAGATCGTGAAAAACGTTGTCTCTACTGGTGTGAATTTGATTCTGATGTGGTGAAATAGCCTTGTGCGGTCATGAAAGTGGTTGTTGCGTGATCATAAAACATGTTGTTCCTGTATCAGCTGAAAGTGTGTCGTGAAAGTGGTTGTTGCGTGATCATAAAACACGCGGTTCTTATATCAGCTGAAAGTGTGTGGTTGATGAACATGTTCTTGTATCAGCTGAAACTGTTAATTCAGCACCGAAGTGGTGAAATAGTCATGTGTGGTTGATAAACATCCCAGATTCATAATCTGAGAGATTAATACCGTGAATTTCTTTTGGTTAATTGCAGTTGTATCACTGTGTGAGTACTCTTCATTATGGGTGAAGTTTCGAAATTTGATTCCAAAATTGAAACTAGTGGGGAATATAAGGCATTTGCAAACCCCTTCTCGTATGGTTCTTCTGTGAGATTGAATGAAACAAACTATGCCAGGTGGTCCAGAACTTTTATGATGTCGGTATCTGGACATCGTAGAAAACACAGTTTGTTGGAAACTGAACCTAATGAAAAGGTGAGAAAATATATTACTTGGGACGAAGATAATGACATAGTTATGTCATAGATCATGAACAGTGTCGAACCTCATATTGTAGATGGATTAATTTACTATAATACAGCCAAACAGATGTGGGATAGTCTTCGAGATACGTACTCTCAAGAGACTAATCTGAGCCGTATCCTGCAAGTCGAACAGGAGATATACAATTTGCAGCAAGGAGATCAGACCTTGGCTCAGTATTATGCCTCAGCTATGTCACAGGGATTCAGCTAGGAGGGTGCCGCACCCGCGTCGACGCGACTCGACGCGGGTGCGGGTGCGGCACCGGGTGCAGTCAACCCGATCCTGGGTGTGTTGACCGCACCCAGGATCATTAAGGTCCATTTTAAAAAAAAAAAAAAATTGCCCAAATGGGCTTCGAAAATTTTTAAAAAAAAATTTATGCAATTGACAGGATCATTAAGGTCCATTAATACTATTTTGCAGCTGACAGCAGCAGCAGCTGACAGCTGCAAAATAAAAAAAAAAAAAACCTATTCCCCCGACCCCCTTTATATATATTACATTTTTGCCCCTGCCGCACCCCCGCACCCGGATTTTTTGGAAGTGCCGAATCCCCGCACCCGCACCCGCACCCATGTGACATAGTTCCTCAGTAAAAGCAGCATTTGAAAGACTCAATGCCCACATGCCTCTTTGTTGTTCGCAGCAAAAGAATCATCAGGAACAGACTATGGTTGCTCGGTTTCTCATAGGTTTATCTTCAGAATTCTCTGTTGCAAAAGTCCAAATGTTAACTGGATCTGATGTACCTACTCTTGCTAATGCATACAATCGTCTGAGTAGACTTGTGATTTCTCTTCCACAATCTCAACCTATGTCCCAATCATCTGCTCTAGTTGTCCCATCTGGTTATGGACGTGGAAATTTTCAGAATATTAGAGGACGAGGACGAGGACGAGGACGAGGACGTGGAAGAGGTATGAGAGGCAGAGGCAAACTTCAATGTACTTTCTGTGGAAAATCTGGACATTTAGAAGATCGTTGTTGGGATAAGCATGGACGACCAACCTCTTCTGCATCAAAGTCTAATGTTCCAAAAGCTAATGTTACTACACTAGAGATAGCAAATGCAAATGATAACACTTCTGCAAATGACAGTATCATCCTTAGTCGAGCAGAATATGATGAGCTGATAGCTCGTCGTCCTTCAAGCTTCTCTTCTCCTGTAGCTAGTATGGCCTACTCAACAGGATATCATCTTTATCTGAATGATAGTAAGTGGATTATTGACTCTGGTGCATCCAGACATCTATCTGGGAATTCACTTTTTTTTCAGATCTAAAGGATATTATTGTTCATCGAGGAGTCTCATTAGCAGATGAGAGTTCCTCACCTGTTGTTGGTCAGGGAAATATTTCTATATCCTCTTCCTTGCAGTTGAAAAATGTTCTTTATGCTCCCTCATTCCCTCAAAGTTTACTCTCTGTTAGTTGTCTTACCAAAGAACTAAACTGTAGAGTGATATTTGACCCGATGGGTTGTCATTTTCAGGATTTGCTGACGGGGAAGAAGATTGGTGGAGGTTATGAAGAAAATGGAGTCTACTACCTACATCATCCAGTGGGCAATGTTAATGCTGCAGTAGAACACTCATCCAGACTTGTTCAGTGGCATCGTCATCTTGGTCATCCTTCATTGTCAAAGCTTCGTTATGTCTTCTCTCAAATTCTTTTTACTACATCATTTCAGTGTGAAGCATGTCAGTTGGGCAAGCATCATCGTAGTTCGTTCCCTTCTAGTCAAAGTCAGTCTAGTCATAAGGTTTTTGAACTTCTTCATGAAGATGTATGAGTCCTAGTAAGATTCCTACCAAGACTCAGTGTCGTTATTATCTTGTTATTGTTGATGATTTCTCGAAGTTGTCATGGGTGTTTTTAATAAAAGAAAGATCTGAAGTTCCAAGTATTATCAAATCCTTAATTCTTGAAATAAAAACTCAGTTTGAATCTGCTGTCAAGATTGTTCGCACTGATAATGGTCTTGAGTTTAAAACAAAAGCCTTGTTGCAATTTTATCAAAACCATGGCATTTTACCCCAAACTACTTGTGACTATTCCTCTCAACAAAATGGTGTGGTTGAGCGAAAACACAGGCAACTTCTTGATGTTGCACGTACCCTTATGATTCAATCCAATGTTCCTGTGTTATATTGGGGTGATACGGTTATCACTGCTTGTTATCTGATCAACCGCATGCCTTCATCTTCTGTAGGAGATCAAATTCCGCTACATATCCTAAATCCTAATGCCCCACTCTTCTCTTTCTCTCCTAAAATATTTGGGTGTGTTTGTTTTGTGCACAAACTTACCTGACCGTGATAAATTATCTGCTCAAGCTACAAAATGCATGTTTATAGGTTATCCAAAAAATCAAAAGGGGTATAGATGTTATGATCCAATTTCTCGGCGAGAGTATGTCAGTGTGGATGTATCTTTCTTGGAATCCATTTCATTACTCTAGTACCGACACTCAGATGCAAGTTAATCCAACTGATTCTTTTCCACTTCCTGTACCTCCTTTTCCTTTAGAATCTGAGCCCCCATTACCGAACCAAACTTTATCTTCCTCACGGTTTCATAATCCTCCATTAGTATATGTGCGTAGAGCTCCACCTCCTCCAGTGCCTTCATCTTCTTCTTCTCCTGAGGTAAATACTACTGATAACAGAGACCTTCATGATGATGATAACAGGCCAATTGCTCTACGGAAGGAGACACGACAATGTACCTTATATCCCATATCTCATTTTGTGTCTGATGCCTGAATTGGAAATCAGATGAAAGCATTTATTTCAGCCTTATCAGCTGAAACTATTTCTCTAAACTATCAACAGACAGAGCTCAATAACAGGTGGAAGCAGGCTATGCAAGAAGAAATGGATGCCTTATTGTCTCAACATACATGGGATCTAGTTGATTCCCCAGTGGATGCTGACATTGTTGGATGCAAATGGGTATATACAATAAAGTACAAATCAGATGGTTCTATTGAAAGGTACAAGGCCAGACTAGTAGCAAAAGGGTATACTCAGACTTATGGTATTGATTTCTTTTAAACTTTTTCTCCTGTTGCACGGATGGGTACCATTCGTCTTGTACTCTCCGTTGTCGTTCACCACAGATGGAGTTTGTGTCAATTAGATGTGAAAAATGCATTTCTATATGGGGATCTATCTGAGACAGTATACATGCAACAACCTCTTGGATTCGAGGTTGAGGGGGAGTGTCAGAAGGTGTGTAGATTAAGAAAGGCGATATATGGTTTGAAACAAAGTCCGCGTGCATGGTTTCAAAAGTTGTTTAAAGTGATGTCAAGTTTTGGCTTCAATAGGTCGATGGCAGACCATACTCTATTTATTAAGAAAACTAAACCAGGTATTGTTGTTATGGTGGTATATGTGGATGACATCATTCTTATAGGAGATGATATAAAAGATATTGAAGCTACAAAGGCTCATCTTCAAAAACATTTTGTTACAAAAGACCTTTGTTCACTTAGATATTTTTTGGGTATAGAAGTTGTCAGGAGCCATGAAGTGATGGTTTTGTCTCAATGAAAGTATGTTCTTGACTTATTAAAAGAGACTGAAATGTTAGGAGCTAAACCAGCAAATATTCTCATGGACCATAAAGTTCAGTTGTTTGAAGAAAGGTCGAAACCTGTTGATAGCAAAAGCTATCGCTCACTAGTAGGGAAGCTATTATATGTAACTGTGACCAGACCTGATATCGATATCGCTTTAGCAGTAAGCAAGGTTAGCCAATTTATGGATAAACCTACTGAGGTACACTGGAATGCAGCAATAATGATTCTCAGGTACTTAAAATCTTCTCCTGGAAAAGGGTTATTATTCAAGAAAAGGTGGAATCCTGGAAATAGTGGCTTACTCTGATGCTGACTATGCAGAATCTGTAGTGGATAGAAAATCTACCACAGGATTCTGTGTGTTTATGGGAGATAACCTAATTTCATGGAGAAGTAAGAAGCAAAATGTGGTTGCTAGGTCGAGTGCAGAATCTGAATATAGGGCTATGACTCAAACAGTTGCTGAATTAATGTGGTTCGAACAGTACTAAATGATCTTCAGGTGAAGGTTTCAGCTCCTATGACAATGATGTGTGATAATAAGGCAGCTACATATATAGCGAACAATCCAGTCTTCCATTAGAGGACAAAACATATTGAAGTTGATTGCCACTATGTAAGAGATATGGTTCAAGCCGATCATATTGCTACCAAATATCTAAAGTCGGAGGACCAAGTTGCAAATATGTTTATAAAGCCTCTTGCTAGACCAAATTTCTCAAAATGTTGTAACAAGCTGAGCATGATTGATATTTATGCTCCAACTTGAGGGGGAGTGTTAAGATTAATGGTCCTATTGAGGTTTTAAGCTTAAGTTTTCTTAAAAGGTAGGTTATTGGATATTTCATAAATAAGGAGGGACTTGTAAGTAATTTTTTATATTGGCTTCTCTCTATTTAACTTAGAAGAGATTAGCCCTAATTGAATTAACGTGCTCTCTCTCTCTCTCTCTCTCTCTCTCTCTCTCTCTCTCTCTCTCTCTCTCTCTCTCTCTCTCTCTCTCTCTGGTGCACCTTATTAAAGTTTTCACAAAAACATAGAACAAATGTGGGAAGAAACCCACATATATATACATGAGAAAGAGAGAGAGGCTAGCCCAAACAACTGGTTGGACTAGCCCCAACGGCTAAAAAAAAAGTTGATATTGCCCCTAATTGTAAGACTCAAGTTTAAAAAAAAAATTGTTTGGATCCAAGTTGGATCAGACCGAATCCGGGTCACAGACCACCCCCCCCCCCCTCTCGCGGGCTACTTAAACCCCCCTTCAGTAGGGTTCTCTGTCTAAGAAAACCACCTGGAACCCCCTTGCTCGCCTGAACCCCCTCCTGCCTCTTACCCCTCGCCAGAGCTCCCTCCCCTCTCTCTCGACTCTGCTCGAACCCCATCTCCCGTCGGAGCTCTCTCCCCTTGTCTCCCTCTTTCACACGTCGGCGCACCCGGCTCCTTCCTCGTCTCTCTCCCTCCCCGAATCTCTCTCCCTGCTATAACACCTTGAACCCTCCCTCCTCTCGTCTCTCTCTTGTTCACGTCAGAGACTTCTCACCTCTACCCCCTCGTCTTCCTCTTCCTCTCCCTCTCGATGGCGCACGGAGGCTTGCTTCCCCCCCCCCCCCATGTACGATGCTCCCCTCTCTCACTGCTCTCTATTGTCGGCAGGAGGGCGGAGCCCTCCTGCCCCTCTTTCTCTCGGCTCTCTGTTGCCGACAGGAGGGTGCCGCCCTCTTGCCTCTCTCTCTCTCTCTCTTCTGTTTTTTGTTGTCGACAGACTAGAGACACCACTGTTGGTGGCTCTGGCTTGCCAAGAGAGAGGGTGCCAACCCCCCCACCCCCCCTCTCCTCGTTTTCTTTTTCCTGCCAACCCAAGTGTAGCGGATGAAGCTGCCACCCACCTTCGCTTCCCCTCTTGCCCAGGAACCGAGCCTGGCTCGACTTCTTTCTTTCGAACCGAGCCTGGATTGGTTGTGGCTTGATCACTTGTGGGCTAGCCACTGCCTACGGCAGTGACCCAACCACGCCGGGTAGGCCCAACCGAGTTGAGCTCGGTCAATGTTGAGCCTAGCTTGGTCCCCGCCTTCAGACCGAGCCCAAACCCTCCTGATTCCCCTTCCCCTGCTCTTTTGATATAGTACCAGGTGGGCTCGGCCTGGCCACTGAGCCCACCTCCTCCCTCTCTATTACCACGAGAAGCAGCAATTATTGTTGCATGCATGGCTCTGTCAAGTTAAGCTCGGCTAGAATCGAGCTCAGCTCAATCCATGTTTTCAAAACCGAGTGCGGCTCAGTCATGTATTGCACCCTTGGCAGGCTGGTCAAGCGCAGCCGAGCTGAGACCAGCTCGGTTCACCCTTGGCATGAGCTCGGCTCGGTCAAGAGGCAGCATTGGGCTGACTCTTACTTGACTCAGCCAAGTTGAGTTCAACAAAAGTCAAACTCAGCTTGATCAATTTTTGTGTTATCGAGCCTGACTTGGTTAAACCGAGTCCAGCTTGGTCAAGCCTAATCAACTTAGTTCCTTACCAAACCAAACTGACTCTTTTTATGCATGGTGGGGTCAAGCTCGACCTCTTGTACTGAGCCCGGCTCGGTCCGATCGACTCAAACTGGGTTTAGGTTTGACTCCTGCGATGCAATCATCATCACAATAAGGTTTTAATATCATCATTTATGCAGTGCAACGTAATCTTTTTAGCGCTCTATGCCGGCACAACGAATGTGACATGCTTACCAAGGCATGAGCCCTTAAAAATATACGCTCAGAATTGTCATCGAGTTCGACCATCTCTGAGGTAGAGGAAAGTTGTATAAGAGAACAAATGACGGAATACTTCTAGCTTATAGGTATTATATATATATATATATATATATATATATATATATATATATATATATATATATATATATATATATATACATATATATATTTTAACTCAAGGACGTGATTTTGTGTATTCTTGTCCATTTAAAATTATGTCATTTACTTTGCCGTTGCACTGTTATGTGCACAGACTACTGCTTATGCAATTTATTTAGCCGATGTATGGTTTCGTACATCATGCACTGCTTACGCAATTTATTTAATCGATGTACGATTTCGTGCATCATGCATTGCTTATGCAATTTATTTAGCTGATGTATGGTTTCGTACACCATGCATCGCTTACGCAATTTATTTAGCTCGATATGTGATTTCGCACATCAGGCCTTGCTTTATATTAGTTACTTTGTCGCCGCACTGTAATGTGCATAAGCCTTTAATATATATATATATATATATATTATGTATAAATATATATAACTTTATAAAGTAGGTAGTTTTGAGTATTCTTGCCTACTTTATATTGCGCCTGCATGCATTTAATGACGCAGATTTGTGCATCATCGCCAAGTCTTTGTTTTAAACAAAAGGATTTCATATGCAAGATTTCAAGCTCGTATTATTTGATGTCTCGAAAAGCAAAACAAGTATTTGGCATTGTGTTTTCGTAACTGAGTTTTTTTCTCAAACCCGGGTAACGAAAAAACTTCGACTACGTGGCCCTAGGTGGTACGTATGTTCAGTCCTTTTTTTCGGTATCCTAAATGACTTGGATATTCCTCGACCGAAAGCACGGGACTTTGAAATTTCTAAATGATGTTGGTGTTTCTTTCTGAGAAACTGATATCCCTCTTATCGTAATGGTACTATCAGACATGCACAGCATGTTAGTACTACGATGATTAGATGAGAGGTTTATGGTAAACTCATAGCATGAAAATGCATGATGATTAAAAAAAATTACATAAATGGTGATGATCGCCTTTAGATGCAACATACTTGATTTGGTTTGAAAGACCAAAGCATGTAGAATGGGTCGTCAGTTAAAATAAAACCTGATATACTCATTCGTTTTTTTGGTTCCGTTAAGAAAGAGGATGGGATGGTACAAAAACTCTGATGGACAGGTTGTTAACAACTACGCTCCTTGAGTAGCAATGACTCGGTGTCCCTAGTCATCGGAGTTAAGAGATGGGGCTACCAAAAATTATCCTAGGTGGTAGATCTCATGGACTTCTACAGAAGTATTGATGCATCTCCTTGAACAAGTAGCCTCTGGGGAATTCTCTCTCAGTCATTGGCCGTCCCCTTAGGATCGGACTCAGCTAGTTGTCCAGGGTATTAAAATACATTGAATAACTAACCCCCAAGCAGTCTCAATTGTTTCTATGTTTTTCCTGTGCGTACCCTTAAGACAGGTAATTATCAAAACAAGATTATCATGCTCATTTTGCTTATTCTGAACTGCACATCACGAAAGGAACAACGTATATGTTAGTTTTGTTCTGAATTTTGATATCTATGCACTTACCAGATTTTTATAAGTCTGACCCGTTTTATGGAGTATAAGTGATGATTAGGCCGGTATGGCAGGCGATGATGTGATGATGTCAAGAACACACTCTTTCTCTGACGTTTTGTTCCTGAGCACGTTTTGTAATTTTACATAAGGGTTTTCTTTTGAAATCCTTCTTTTATATAAACTTTAATTATCAAAAACCTTGTTTTGAATCTATGTGGTTTCAATGCTCATACAGAGATACAATCTATTGCGTAAAGGAAAGTTCACCTGTAATGCACCCAAGGTTTGTTGACTTGTTATTTCAAACACCATTTTCCGCTGATCTGCCATTTTAAACTCCTAAAAATGATTGATTACAAAGTATTTAAATTTTTCCTAAAAAGTTACAAGTTCGAGATTTTTGGGCGTTACACTAATTGGGCAATGCATATTACAGAAATAAGAACAAAAATAAAAAGACCAAACTGCCCCTAATGGACAATACCTATTACAAATAAATGAAAAAATAAAAATATCTATATTACAATCTATAAAAAATACATATATAAATATACATATATACATATAAAATGTATACATAAATATGTTTAACAGAAGTTTCGTGGAAGAATATCTAATGAGGCATAGTTTTGCCAGCACAAGGTAAAAATGTTGTCACATGCACATCTAGAAAACTGTCAAAAGCTATAAAGTGACAGATGTGCTAATTATTGCATAAAAATCAAAGAAATAATTAAAAAATATAGAAATTGGAGATTAGAATATGTCTCTAACTATGGGAAGGGGTGCCTCTTGAGAAGTACGAAGACCTTGAGCAAGTGGGAGCTTTAGAAATAATGCTAGTGTCCCTAATGAAAAATTCTTAAGCAACAAAAGGACAAAGGCATGTCTGTTACAAGTAGGAATACTAAGAGACAATCAGTAGTGGTACTAGGAGTGCACCCCCTTACCACTCGAAGGAATAGTGGCGGGATTGCCTCAACGAGAGGGTTTACAAGACCAGAGGAATTGGCAGTTATTTCCCACTAGGATGATCCTATGTACCCAACCTGACATACGTTCTGTATGGCTTTCCATCAGATGACCGAGCAAGTACTTGCATGCCATTTAAAACAGCAAATTCGTTTCAATTTCAGGCAAGACAACCTTTGAAGATGTTAATAACCTCACAATCAATTTATCCAAATGTAATCAGACTGCCCTTATTACACCCAATCTACCACACAAATATTATCCTGTACTGCTTCTATGGCCCTTGGTCCATTTAAAAATCTTTGCCTTGCTGTTGTTCCACCCTAGTTAGATTAGAAAGACGTCCAGTCATCATAAGCTGATTATATTATATCTATTTTGCATATCCTCGAGAGAGAGAAATGAAACATAGAAATAAAGCAATATTAATGATGAAACCAACTCTGGTCGATCCATGAATCATTCCCACTGGCTTATTGACTCAACACACCAACATTATAGTCCTAATTAGAATACATCAGTTAAGGCTACTTGCACATTGCCCAAAGCATATCCCCTTCTTTGACATCTTGTTTTATGGCATCCAGACACAAGCAAGTTAACATATTGGAAGACCATAAATTGTAAAAAGGTAATAATAATAATAATAATAAAAGTACATCCCCTAAACTATACTAATAAGCCCTTGGATACCTCAACCAACAATCTCAAAGCCAAATTCTTGCTGAAAACACAAAGATGTTCTCACTAATGCTATAAAAGTAATGGAGAACAATGAAAAAAATTAAAAAGAAAAATAAGATTACATGCCTTTAGCCGCATTAACTTGACTAAGTAGGTACTCTCTCTCTTGTGGATCGAGCAATAGCTGTTGGGCCTTAGCCAATGCTGCACAAAGTTCAAAAAACACTACCAATTAAATGCTCATCTCAGTTCAACACTCTGAAACATCAAAATTATATGGTTATCAATACTTTTATTATTTAGCATGACAAAAGATAGCTTGAGGACTTGTAACACTAAATCTTAACAGAGAAACAGCATATTGTATCAAAAGAATAAGAGAAAGATTGCAAGAAGATAAGTGGAAATTGCCCCCCTCCAAGGAAAAAATATTGAAAACCTAGAGAATGCACCAGTATGTCACATGAACATGATACCATCATGGCCACCAGACATGTCATGACGTTTCATGTACATAATTAAACCTACACCAAACATGGATAGCACTGTGCCAATGACCTCATCCATCTTTAGTTTCACGATATTGAACCTTTATGTTATCATTAGTTGGTTTTCATTTGACCATTGTATTGACTTTACTCACATTTCCTAATGATCCCTAACCTTGGCTTGGTAACTTGTTTCCGTGTAATAGGAATTGAGTGCATAAATTCATGCAATTAAATATAAGAATGGTTATATGTGGCCTACTTTTCATAAAATTACCAAGTTCGGATTACATACCAGCTGTATCCTGTTTGTGCCTTTTTCAATGTACCATAGGTGCACCCTCATCCAATGCATGACTAGCCATCCATGAGATATCAATTTGCAGCCAAGTGATAGAACTATACTATTGGATTTTCATTAGATGCATTGATATGAATAGAATGAATAGAGTGATGTTAATATTGCAACATCTAACATTATGACCGTGTTTCCCCTGGATCACCATAACCAAATATTGATTTAGTTTTTCTCTTGGCATGAATTCAAACCACCAAAGGAATCTTATCCAATACTGATTCCACTGAACAAACTTGCAGTCATGCATGGGAGTAGAATCTAGAGTCCTTTGAACATGGAATTGGATAATTATTGAATGTGCACTTTGCCAGAGATAACTGACGATTCCTCATAGCAGAGACCTCTCTAACATGAACAGATTATTCCGTCAGTGTCAACATGTTTTAGAAGAACTGACAGCTCCAGAACAGATGGGTGATAGATTCCTCCCACTTGAAGCAGAGTATACATCTGCTAGGCCCCTAAAACCACGTAACTCTAATAAAGAGTGATACAATTATGGTACCAAGAAGATCTTGTGGGGCCTGCATGTCCAATGGAACCCATCTGTCTTATCGCCCACCTTGACAATAGCGAGGCATTACATGAGCAGCATCTGTTCATTAATCTCATGATCTTTAAAATTTCTTCTGAACTCAATGGCCCAACCGACACCTTGTTGCCAACAATACATCATCGTATAGTGCTGTAATCTGGTCAGTGGAATAGTGAGGGATAAACGTCGGCGAACTGATTCTTATTCGGCCAATTATCAGGTGCTTCTACCTAATATGGTCCATACCCAACTCTTAAAATCCAGGTAAGCCACAAACCCAAGCCTTGTTTCCAACTGCTAGAACTAAGGGCCATCCTAGAGTTAGTATGTGATCTTAATAAGACTGGTTAAAGGCTTCATTACAGAACATAGCCTAGAATGTCCAAATTCATGGTTCCTAATCTGTGTATGCCCAGACCACCCTATCTGGTGGTGCACTAACCAAAGTCCAATTAATTAAAATTTATACTTTTTCATTATTGGCCTCTTTGTAAAGGAATTTACGCATGATTTTGGGCATTCTTCTCTCTGGTTTTTTATATAAAAAAGATAGACATGATCTAAGAATAGGCGTTTGTGCGATTTAATTCTTCCAAAACAATGTCACACTCATGCTCGCATGTGCCACCTCTAATGTGCCACACCTCTTGTAGTTTCAATAGGTCCTCTTCCCAGCTATGTGTTAAACGAAATTTCAAACCCCTACATGTAAAGCCCGTGAAAAAAAAAATCGCGTCCGACTCGTGTCGGACACGAGTCAGGGTCTGACCCCTGTGTCGGGCCCGGATCCGGGCCAGACCCGAGCTCAACCCGGACCCGGGTTCTCGAACTCTCGAGAACCTGCGTCTTTTAAAAAGACGCAGGTGTCTCGGGCGAGGGGCAAAACCCTCGCCCCTTCTCTCTCTCCTCTACTCCGCCTCCCTCGAGCTGTCGCCGGCGATCGGAGACGCCGACGAGCGGCTCCGTCCGGCCGCCTCCTCTCTCGGTCCGGCGGGCCTCCCGACGACACGAGCACCCCTCGGCCTCCCTGACGACCGGCAATCCTCCCAGCGACCACGTTTTCCCCTGTCTTTTGGCTGTGAGGGCGGTGACCTCCGACGACTCGCCGTCAGCCACGGCCACCGTCCTGGGTGCTGCAGCCGCCGGCGATCGTCGCCTCCCTCTTGCTGTCTCCTGTGTTGCCGACGTCGGGGAATCGACGTCGGCCTCCCTGACGACTGGTGATTCTCCCCCTTCGAGCTTCGGTGAGCCCCTCGATCGACCCTTCTCTTCTCGTTCCTCCCTGGGCCACCGACGTCGGCGACTCGCCGCCGGCCACCGCCAGCCACCAGTGTCCGGTGATCCTCCCTGCGGCCTCCGACGTCGGCCACTCGTGGCCGGCAACCTCTTTGCAGAAAAACCCCTTGCTGCAGTCGCCGACGATTCGCAGCCGGCATCCGCAGTCGACGACGACCTGTGTTCCTCCCTGCAGTCGCCGAGCGCCGGCGATTCGCCATTCGTTTCCACTCAGCTCCTCCCCCAGTCGCTGCGGTCTTCGGAGGTATAACCCTCCCCTCTTTCCTCCTGTGTGTTGGGTGGATCGACAGGGGGGCTGAGCCCCCTGTCACCCCCGCTTGTTGGCAGGGGGCTAAACCCCCCCTGCCACCCTTTGTTGTTGGTCGACAGGGGGCTGAGCCCCCTGTCGTTGGCTCTTCTTGGCAGGGGGTTCCGCCCCCTGTCACTCTCTTTGCTGTGGGACAACAGGGGGGTTGAGCCCCCTGTCGCCTCTTGTTTTGGCAGGGGGTTACCCCCCTGCCTTTTTCGCTCTTGGTCGACAGGGGGACTGAGCCCCCCTGCTCTTTTGGTGATTCTCGGTAGGGGGAGGGGTCCCCTGCCTTGGTGTTGCCTCTCGGCAGGGGGCTTTGCCCCCTGTCTTCTTTTTGTTTGCCGGTAGGGGGCGAGGCCCCCTGCCTTCTGCTGTTTTCCCTGCAGGGGGTGGAGCCCCCTGCACCCTCTGTTGTTCCTGGCAGGGGGCGGAGCCCCCCTGCTCTTTTGTTGCTCCTCGGCAGGGGGCTCTGTCCCCCTGCCTCTTGCATTGGGGCCGGCAGGGGGCGGCCCCCCTGCCTCCTGCGTTGTGCCAGCGGGGGGGCGAAGCCCCCCCTGATTTCTTGTTTTCGAGCAGGGGCTTGCCCCCTGCATCTTTGCTGTTTTTCGGCAAGGGGCTTTGCCCCCTTGCCTTGTTCTTGCTGCCAGCAGGGGGGTGCGCCCCTGTCTCTTGTTCTGACAGGGGGTGTTTCCCCCCTGCCTTGTTGTGGCAGGGAGCCCCTGCTCCCTCCCCTGCCTTTCCTTGTGCTAGCAGACAGGGAGCTCCTGCTCCCTGCCTCTCCTACTGTTGCCAAGCAGGACTGAGGCCCCTGCCTTTGGCACCCTTGTCTGCAGGATGCAGAGCTCCTGCCTCTGCCTTCTGCAGGCAGGAGACCTTGCTATGTTTGCTTCTCTTTTCTTATGTGGCATATACTAACGTTCAAAGATCTCCAGGTTGAACGGTGGATCCAGCTCGCCCTCTGTGGCTCGAGCTCTTCTTTGCCTACGCTGCATGCGTACGAGGACCCGCAACCCCTTAAGGTAGGGGATTCTTGCGTGAAAGGACAATGAACTGATAAATGCTAAAATAAGAAAGATAACTAAAAGAGGATGATATATGTATACATATAATATATATACGTATGTCTTTACCTTCAAGGACGCGGTTTCGCGATCCTTGTCCTCTTTACTTTCTTGCATTTTCTTTTCTGTCGCCGTCGCGCTATATGTGCCTAGGCTTTTCATTTTTGTCTTTACATTTCCTGCCTTTTAACTCAAGGACGCGGTTTCGCGATCCTTGTCCTTTTTACTTTCCCGCACTTTACTTTCCTGTTGACCCGCGCTTCGCGCCTTGGCATTTACTTATGTTTGCCTTATTCTCCAGGATGCCTGGTCCTCCTTTATGCTCATGCACTTTACCTTCTTGCATTTACTTGTTGCCCCGCGCTTTATGCGCCATGTGCTTTGCTCCTCGCTTTACCCTTCGTGCTTTACTTTCTTGTACTGTCGTGCTTGCTTTTGCACTTGCCTTTTGCTTGTGTTTGTTCTTACCTTGCCGTTGCCCTTCATGCATGTATTCTTATCTCTATCGTATGCTGTCTTTCTTGTTTACGCTTATCGATCTATCGAGGTGCAACCCTATGCCTCGTGAGTCGTCCTTTACACTTGCGTAGTCAGTGTAGGATCTCCTACCTCACGAGTCGCTTGCGTAGTTGCCTACTTGTGCGTTACGATGATCGAGGTATGATCTCATACCTCGTGTGGAGCTTTAGCGTTCTGCCCTCGCGGTGCGGCTTCGCCCCCGAGGCTTGTCCCTCGTCGTACCTTTGTATTAGTATGTGCATGAGTTTGCCTCTTGTCAGCTTGCACTCTCTGAGTGCAACTTCGAGTGCGTAGTGTATATCGTCTCACTTGGCTTACAAGCCACGACACACACTTATGCACTTCAGTTCTCAAAAGACATCGTCTTAGGTGCAAACCTATTTTCTAGATGTATAGCTTGTAAATCAGAGGTAGCGGTCGGACCTCCCAAATTGATGTATTTGGGATAGATGTGTTACAACCTTAGTTTGCCTATTCGATACGACTTAGATAACCTTATTTAGGATCCGGTGCACGATTAGGGGTGGGGATCCTAGCAAGGTACTTGCGTCATCACTAGACCGGCGTTACCTCACCTCTGATGCGAGACCTAGTTTTAGGCTTTCTGGTTCAACCATGATTGTAGCACCTTCCTTCGTGAAGGTATTGCTGGATCTCTTATAAGAGATCCATGTTCTTCCTCTTGTAGTTATACCTTTAGTTACGTACGATATGTTTGGACCATGAAGAGAAGAACGAGAGGTTTATAGTAACCTCTAAGCGTGTATTGACACATTAAGCTAATCCTGCTATGTTGATTTCGCCTAATAGGCAGATTGCTCGCGATTGTCTAAAGGACCCGAGCACGATCAGTTGGAACTGGAATGAGTTCACTGCAGGCTTCTATAAAGTAGAAGCATTGGGATTTCCTGCGAGAGATCCATACCCCTCTTATCGTGGTTGTACTTTTGAACAGGTACGTTACGTACTACGATAAGTAGGATGAGAGGCCTATGTCTGCCTCGAACATGCAATGGCATGTGTTTGAGATCACAAGAGTGATGTTTCTACCCTCACTAAGGATTGACCCCCTTTTCATTGTGATTGTATATGTGAATAGTTACGATGCGTACTGCTGTGAGTAAGATGTGAATTGTGTGCTTGTCTCGAACGCGCAATGGCGCGTATAACTCACCTAAATAATAATCATGCGCCTTCACAGGCAAGATGCTCGATTGGGTTGAAAGACCAGAGCATGAGAATGGGACGGCGGTTAAGAAACCCTCCGTCGCGCTCATTCGGAACGGTTCATCAAGAGAGAGGATGGATGGTACAAAACTCCGATGGACAGTCATATATGGCAATCTCGGGCAAAGATCCGACCTTCCCCAGTCATCGGAGGTTAGGGGAAATCCTTCGGGCCACTTCTGCAGAAGTACGGATGCGCATCCATTGGGCCTTTGTTTGCCTTTGGGGATTTACTCTCTTGGTCACAGACCGTCCCCTTAGGAAGCGGACTCAGTCAGTCATTCGGGGTATAATAAGATACATAGCATAATGGACCCCCGAATCGATCTCGGTTGTTTCTACGTTTTGCCTTGTGCGTACCCACAATGGCCTGCTCAGTAATGAGACAAGATATAACTTATACACATGATCTTGAGATATGCATATTGTGACGTGCATTGCTTGCTTGCTTGTTAGCTCGGTAGTTAGGTATGCTACTCGTTGAGCTAGGTACGCCGGTCGAAGCGTTACCCTTATTGGTTAAACTGCTTACGCAGTTCTGTGCTTGGTGATAACTAGCTTCTCATACTAGTTGATTGCTTATCTTGTGTAGCTTACAAATTGCTTGTGATACAATAGCTTGTGCCTCACGATTAATGTAGTTGTTGGCCGATAGGCTGAACCATATAATGGTACTTGTATTTATTTCGAATGTTGTTATGAATACCTGTCTTTTGCAATTGCCTTTGCTTGGCTGGTGGATAGAGTTAGTTACTCTTCACCTATTATATTTGTGAGGTTGCTATAGTGGTCTGTTCAAGCACTCTGATCTTTCCTGCTCTTTTACGTAGCTGTCTGCTTTACTAGAGCTTTGCTTACTCCACAGCACATTTGGTTAGATCTGCTAGTCTTGCTTGTTTTTTTTGCTTGGGCTAGCGTTTATCTTACTTATTGCAGCTTCTGCTCTTTCTTGTCCTTTGCACCCCTACTAGTCTGTTGTGTGACTGACCCATTTTCATGGGCAGGTGGTGAACAGGTTGAGACAGCTTGCGATGGCATGATGACGCGATGCACTCAAGGCAATGCCCTTTCCTGACGTTGCGCTCCTGGGGATACTTTTGATAGATGCGGTATAAGGTTTTTTTGAAAGCATCTCTTTTGATTATAACTCTGCATTTCTAAAACTGTATTACCAAAATATGGTTCTTCTTTAATTTCAATAAAATATCTATTTGAACTGCAAATCGGTTTGTAAGAGGGAAACTGCTTTTTGGTTGTAATGTGCCCAAGGTCTAGGGACTTGTTGTTTTGAACCTGATCTTCCGCTGAACTTCTGTTTTAAACTCTGATAAATGATTGATTTCAAAGCTTTCAACATTTTTCATAAAAGGTTTCAAGTCTACGATTTTGGGGCGTTACACTACATCTCCTTCAACTACCTTAAATTATTCCTGATAATTTTGAGTTTGCATGCCAACTTGAAGCCCACCCATAAAACTTCGATAGATCTGTTCTCCCATTGGGAAATAATGTTAAAATATGTATATATATATATATATACATATACTTATATATATATATACATTCGTATATATATAAGTATATATATACATATATCGTATATATATATATAAGTATATGTATATATATACAGTTTCCCTTTTCTTGAAATACCCGATAGGGGTATTTTTGTAAAACCACAATGTAACCTTTTCTTTTTTACTTTTTCCTTTTTTCTCTTTTTTCTTTTTCCTTTTTTCTTTTTTATTTTCTCCTTTTTGTAAGACCACAAGGGCCCCACACATGTAGTCGTTGGGGCCCCAACGGTCAGAGTTATGACCGTTGGGGCTCCCAACGACTACATGGGAGCCCCTTGTGGTCCCTTCCTTAAGACTCCCTCCTCTATAAATAGAAGAGGTATTCTCCTCTTGTAAGCAATACATGGAATGTCGATTTAGTAAGCAACGAAGTAGTGATGGGAGTGTAGTGAAGCTTGGTGAGCACGAAATACCGGTGGATGATTCTTTCAAATATTTGGGATCTATCATTCAAAAGTATGGAGAAATTGATGGAGATGTAAATCATAGGATAAAGGTTGGGTGGATGAAATGGAAGAGTGCAACTGGAGTGTTGTGCGATCGTAGAATGTCATTGCGGTTGAAGTGAAAGTTTTATAGGACGACTATTAGGCCCGCTTTACTATATAGTACGAAATGTTGGGCTGCCAAGAGACATCATATTCAAAAAATGAGTGTAGCTGAGATGCGTATGCTGAGATGGATGTGTGGAAGATTCGGAACGAGGAGATACGTAAGAAGGTAGGCGTTGCACCCATTGAAAATAAGATGAGAGAGAATCGTTTACGGTGGTTTGGACATATTCGACGAAGGCCTAATGATGCTCCAGTTAGAAGGATGGAGAAATGGGAAAATATATTAGTTAAAAGAGGTCGGGGTAGGCCTAGGAAGACATGGATGGAGGTGATAAGAAAGGATATGAATGCTTTGAACCTCACCGAGGACATGGCATTGGATAGAAATGAATGGAGGAGAAGGATTCATGTGGAAGACCCATAATGATTTTCTTTGTTGGTTCATATCGCCGACCCCAATTGTTTTGGGATGAAGGCGTAGTTGTTGTTGTTGTTGTTGTATTCTCCTCTTGTAAGCAATGGGTTTTCACCCTTCTCTTCCTTTCTTCAATAAATCCAACTTATGACTTTAAGTCATTTTCTACTTTTGAGAGTTTTGTGTGTGCACTTTTAGTGTTTGTGTTCTTGGCTCTTGAGGTCACTCTTAAAAGAGTGTTTTTTGCTCCATTGGTGCTTCCGCCTCTTTTCATTACATGGTATCAGAGCTCGGTTGGTGATTGGGCTTCTCTTTATTATCTTGGAACGTGTGCTTCTCAAATTTTAAGAAGGAAGGATATTTGGTGCCGATGGAACGTGATTATAAAGTGGAGCTTTCTTTTAAGCTAAATGGGTCCAACTATCTCATGTGAGCCTCCGCTATGGAAAATCATTTAAGAGGTAAGAAACTTTGGGGTTTTGTTATGGGAACTACTCTCGAACCCTCTCTTGTTCTCACTAAAATCGAAAATGAGGTTGAAAAAGCTTTAGATGGTGATGAGCGCATCAAAGCTATCAATGACCATCAATCCAAAGTTGAGGATTGGAAAAGTAACCATGCCAAAATTTTGGCATGGTTTATGAACAATGTAGACCTTAAAAATTGTGCTAATATTGCCAAATTTAGAAGGGCCAATGAGGCATGGTTTTTCCTTAAGGGTATGTATACCCAAAAGGATCTTGCTCGACAATTTTTTTGTCAAGAAAAAATCCGTTCCACCAAACAAATGGATATGAGTGTTCGGGACTATTTTAGCTCTCTAACCCCTCTTTGGGATGAACTTGCTCTTCTTGAGCCTAAATGGGTGGCTCCGGAAGATATTGAATTAAGAAGGGAACAAATTGAAAATGAGCACTTCTTTCAATTTCTTCATGGTCTTCGCCCGAAATTTGAACAAGTTAGGGCATCTCTTCTCCATAGAAGCAAAGCCCTACCTATTGAAGACGCCCTTGCCGAAATATGCCAAGAGGAAACTCGACTTGGCTTAAGCATTAAGAGTGATGAAGTTTTGGCCGTTACTAGGCCTGGATCAAATGTTAAAGCCTATAGACCTCCTCACTTTAACAAAAATAGTAATGGGCCTAGAAAGGGAATAATATGCCATTATTGTAATGAACCGGGACATATTAGACCGGTTTGTCTCAAACTTAAAGGAAAAGTAGCCGCGGTTGGATAAAATTCTCCAAAGAAGGAAGAAGAAAGTGCCAAAGAGGGAGATATCAAAGAGACTCTTAATCATATCTCCGAAGTTCTCCAACATCTTCTCAAGACTTCTTCCTCAACATCCGGAGCAGCCATCGCCTATTCTTCATCACCTCCAGGTATGTGGATACTAGACTCCGGTGCTTCTTTTCATATGACATCTCATAAAAACTCTCTTTCAAATGTTTTTTCCGAACCCATATCCTCTTATGTTTCAACGGCCGATGGAACATCATTGAAAATTGAAAGTATTGGAACACTTGATTTTAAAAATTCTCAAAAAAATTTCGTTCCTAAAGTAAGAATCGTTCCAAAAATTAATTTAAATTTTTTTTCTGTTTCTCAAATCACCGATCATGGATGCCAAGTCTCTTTCTAACCTAAAGATTGCACCGTGCAGGATCTCCAGTTAGGGAAGCTGATTGGGCAAGGCCATAGAAGGGGTGATCTCTATTTTATGGACTTTTTGACTCTTTCATCTAAGTCATCCTGCAATCTTGTAAAAGACAAAAGTATTGGAATTTGGCATGAGAGACTTGGTCATCCAAATTTTGTAAAAATGTCTCTTTTTCCGTTTTTGAACAATACTTGTAAAGACAATCACATGACTTGTAAAGATTGCATTTTTGGGAAATCTAAAGCTACTCCATTTCCACAAAGAAGTTACTTTACCACTCGGCCATTTGAACTTGTTCATTCCGATGTGTGGGGACCTTCCCCTATTTTGTCTAAAGGAGGATTTTCGTATTATGTGGTCTTTATTAATGACTTCACTCGATTTACGTGGATTTACTTCCTAAGTCGCAAATCCGAAGTTTTCTCCTTCTTTAAAGAATTTCATGCAATGGTTAAAAATCAATTTTTGGGAAATCTATCTATTCTTAGGTCCGATTCGGGAGGCGAATATATGTCCAATGATTTTCAAAGCTATTTAAAAGAAAATGGAATTTGTCATCAACGTTCTTGTCCAACACTCCGCAACAAAATGGTCTTGCGGAAAGAAAGCATAGACACATAATAGAAACTACAAGAACGTTATTAATTTCAAAAAATATCCCAAAATCCTTTTGGGCCGAAACGGTTCTAACCTCAACATATCTTATCAATAGAACCCCTTCATCGTCTTTGAAAAATATTTCTCCATTTGAAAAACTTTACAATATGTCTCCAGATTATAAAAGACTAAGGATTTTTGGATGTAAATGCTTTGTTCTAACTCACAAAAATGATAAACTTTTTCCTAGGGCTATTGAATGTATTTTTTTGGGATATGACGAAAAACAAAAAGGTTATCGATGTTTTGACATACTCAAAAACAAACTTTATATCTCAAAAGATGTCACATTCCTAGAAGAAGAAAATGGTTTTTCGCACCAACCAAATGAAAATATTGATTATTCCTTTTTATTTGACTTATTGCCTCAAGAAAACATCATAGATGATCATATTGATCCTAGTGAACCTCTTAGTGAAGATCATTTTGAACATCCAAATGATGATCAAAACTTAGAAGAAAATGTTTCAAGACAAATACAAGTCTACTCTAGAAGGAATGAAAGAAATCCTCCTTGTGCCCTTGAAAAATTCTCTCAAAGTGAGTCAATCGAAGAGACCTCTCAAAGAAAATCAAATCGTATTCCCAAAATACCGAATAGATTTGTTTCTTATGATTTTTTTTCTCCAAACTTTCGAGCATGCCTACTTGCTCTTCACTCCTTTCATGAGCCATCTCATTACAATGATGCTAAACAATATGCTCATTGGAATGAAGCTATGTAACTAGAACTTAATGCTCTTAAAAGGGCGCAAACTTGGGAAATCATTGATCCTCCTAATGGCAAAAAACTCATTGGATGTAGATGGGTTTTTAAAGTAAAAACTAAGAGTGATGGTTCATTGGAAAGATATAAGGCTAGGTTGGTAGCCAAAGGATATGCCCAAGAGTATGGGGTAGATTATGATGAAACTTTTGCCCCAGTTGCTCGAATGACTAGTGTTCGATCTCTTATTGTTATAGTCTCTATTAAAAAATGGCCAATCTTTCAACTTGATGTCAAAAATGCTTTTTTGAATGATAATTTAAATGAAGAAGTTTATATGGAACCACCTCCAGGTATGAATTTAAATGGAAAAATTTTGAAATTAAAAAAGGCTTTATATGGAATTAAGCAAGCTCCTAAAGCTTGGTATGATAGGTTTAGTAATGTATTAATCAATTTAGGATTTTCTTCTTGCTATACTGACACTGCTCTTTTTGTTAAAAGGACAGGTGACTCCATTATTATGCTTTTGCTGTATGTTGATGATATGATCATCACTGGGAATGACAAAAATGAAGTAAATGATGTAAACTCTATGTTAAAATAAACTTTTGATATGTCTGATCTTGGATATTTGAGATATTTTTTAGGAATTGAAGTGGCTTATTCCGCGCGAGAATACATCCTATCTCAAATGAAATTAGCTGCAGAAATTTGTACCAAATCAGAAATATCTGATGAAAAGAAAGTTGAGACTCCCGAAGTTATCAATGTGAAACTGAGACTTGAAGATGGTGTTCTTCTTGAGGATCCAACCCCCTACCGTCAATTAATCGGATCCCTCACTTATCTATCCATCACACGTCCAGATATAGCTCATGCAGTTCATGCAGCAAGCCAGTTTCAGCATGCACCTACTTCGATTCATATGGCGGCCGTAATGAGAATTGTGCGATACATCAAAAATACTATATCCAAGGGACTCTTCTTATCCTCTTCCTCATCTCTTGACTTAACTGCTTTTACTGATGATGACTGGGGAGGAAATCCCAATGATCGTATCTCAATAACGGGTCTTTGTATTTTTTTAGGTGAATCTTTCATTTCGTGGAGATGCAAGAAGCAGCAGAAGGTTTCACTGTCATCCACTGAAACTGAATATCGGGCCATGACAATGACAACTATAGAAATCGTGTGGCTCAGAAGTCTCCTTGGTGACATGGGCGTCCCCATTTCCACTCCCACCAAGCTCTGCTGTGATAACAAAAGTGCGATATACATTGCCAGCAATCACACTTTTCATGAGCGGACAAAGCATATCGAAATGGATTGTCATTATGTTCGAGACGAATAACTCAGAGGGACTATCTCATTACCATATGTTACTTCAGAATATCAACTAGCTGACTTCTTCACCAAGACGCCCCCAACTCCACGATTTATGTTTCTTCTTAGCAAACTTTCGGTCTTCTCCCCGTAAAGTTTGAGGGGGCGTGTTAAAATATGTATATATATATATACATATACTTATATATATATACATTCGTATATATATAAGTATATATATACATATATGTATATATATACAGTTTCCCTTTTCTTGAAATACCCGATAGGGGTACTTTTGTAAAACCACAATGTAACCTTTTCTTTTTTACTTTTTTCTTTTTTTCTCTTTTTTCTTTTTCCTTTTTTCTTTTTTATTTTCTCCTTTTTGTAAGACCACAAGGGCCCCACACATGTAGTCGTTGGGGCCCCAACGGTCAGATTTATGACCGTTGGGGCTCCCAACGACTACATGGGAGCCCCTTGTGGTCCCTTCCTTAAGACTCCCTCCTCTATAAATAGAGGAGGTATTCTCCTCTTGTAAGCAATGGGTTTTCACCCTTCTCTTCCTTTCTTCAATAAATCCAACTTATGACTTTAAGTCCTTTTCTACTTTTAAGAGTTTTGTGTGTGCACTTTTAGTGTTTGTATTCTTGGCTCTTGAGGTCACTCTTAAAAGAGTGCTTTTTGCTTCATTGGTGCTTCCGCCTCTTTTCATTACAAATAAGCTCTCGAAAACCCTATTATCTCAGCCACAAAGCTTCAAACCAGAATCTCCCATACCCTGAGATTCCTGCTCCACAATTCAGCACAACTACACCATGTTTACAAAAAGATCTAGGCAGATATATCCTCAGAGTGGTGAGTAACAAGCACCCTACCAGTCTTTTCAAACACAGATTGGAGTGATTATTGGACCAGGAATACTTATCACCAGCTGGCTCTGGTCTATGAATGTCTTAAATCTCCTAGCAGATTGCATACCGTGTATTTTTGTATTACTATCAGCTACATGAAGGATGGAGTTAAAATCTCCTGGAAAGAGAGAGAGAGAGAGATGGTGGCTTATCTCTCTCAAGTGCTCCTAAAATCGCAACTTCTTCAAACTTGTGGTCAGCCCAGAGTTACTGGAAGCTTATTAGATAGGTAGGAAGCTTGCTTCCCAGAAACTCATTTCGGAAGTGCGATACTCCTTGCTTTCGAAACTTGATAGGAATCTCGATTCTCTTACACTTCTCTTATGCTTTTCACATGCTTCATCTATTCTACTTATATGTTTTCACACTCTACTTTTCATATTTTTATGTGTTTCCTCTCACACTTCTCACTCACTTTCATGTGTTTTCTCTAAATTGGCAATCATCATTTTTTAATTTTGTTAAAAATTTAATTATTACACTAAAAAATCATAAAATTTAAGAATAGTCACTTTTATTTTAGCTTTTATTTGCGTTCTATTTTTATTCACATTCAATTCTTATATTATTTTTTTTATTCTTGCTTCCCGCTTCCTATACATTTTAAAATGCATAGCTTCCGCTTCCTAGTATGGCAACCTTAGATCAGCCCATATGCTGTCGTAAAGAGGAAGGGTTCCTCATCAAATACTACAACAACAACAACAACTACGCCTTCATCCCAAAACAATTGGGGTCGGCGATATGACCCAAAAAAGAAAATCATTCTGGGTCTTCCACATGAATCCTTCTCCAATCATTTCTATCCAATGCCATGTCCACGGTGAGGTTCAAAGCATTCATATCCTTTCCTCATCAAATACTAAGCTAAATAAGAAAATTTTCAAATACCCCCAAACTTTTTGGTCTAATTCATATGCACACCAAAAGTTTGAGAGTTTGCAAAATCCCACCAAAGTTTTTACCAAGCTGATTGGATCTTGAATTAGCAAAACCTTTGTCAACTATAATCAGATAGGCTTTTGGGTCAAATGAGGATGGATTTAGTTAGATTGATTTAGTTTAGGTTCAGATATTTATTGGGTCAATCATTTAGGAACCAAACTGGACCATATATGACTTTTCAAGTTTCCAAACAAGGACCCAGTTGTGCTATCAACAGGTTGGGTCATTGTCTGTTTGATTTGCTTTGAGGAATTTAAACTTGATTATATAAAAGCTTTTATAAAAATTGCGAACAAGTTGCTTGGTGTGGTGGTTAGTCTCTTGTTTCTTATTGGGGAGGTTAAGATTTTGAGTATCATTGCAATTAGTTAACTTTTTATTTAAAATACATAAGATGCACCTGTTGACAGCCCAATGCATCTATGGCCAAACTTTGTTCAGATTTCTAGAACAGGGGTAAAATAGTAATTTTATCTCACCAATTACAGGGGTAAAATGGTAAGTTCAAAACAAGAGTTAGTGTTGCCCCATGGACAACCCAACTTGGTTTATGAATGGGGAAATTTGATTAAACAATAAGAAAAATTTGATGAGAATTTGCAAACTCAAACTTTTGGTGTGTGCATGAAATAGAATGAAAATTTTGGGGGTACCAGAAAATATTCAGCGAGAGAGAGAAAGAGAGAGAAAGAGAGAAATAGCGGCTCTAACATAGCATGTTTCCCAATGTCAGGGGGTGTGCCCTATTTCATTCACTTATATATTAAATACAAATCAATTTTACATGACATATATAGTGATAATAAACAGCTGATATACATAACAAGTAGGGGCAAGAAAGGAAACGTGTACATGATAAAATACACTATAGACCCAAACATCAAAGGACGCTACACAAGTGCACAAACACAATATGTCTAATGGACCGATTACAATCTTATAAAAGAGATATCTAAACCACAAACTTCACTAGAACACAATGTAAAAAATAATGAACTTTGTATTCTCAACAAGTATGCTTAGAAAAGCATGTCTCTACATTTACAAGAAGCTCTACATGGAGTTCAAAAAAGGAGAAAAGAGAGGCAGTTGTTGGAATTATGACCTAGTCAACACCGATTTACATTAAAAAAAATAAATAACAAAAAGACAGTACAGTCTCTATTGGATTGTATATATTACAATACATAAAAAGACTGAAATGCCCCTGATATACGTATATGTATAAATATATGTATATTAGGTATATATATGTATAAATATATATAACGTATTTTAACACTCACATTTAAATTTACGGTGAGATCACCAAAAGTTTGTTAAAAAGAAACAAAAACCGTGGTAGAGGAAGAGTTTTGGTAAAGAAGTCTACAATCTTAAATTCAGACTGAACATATGGTAGAGTAATCGTCCCCTTCAAGTATTCTTCGTGAACATAGTGACAATCCATGTCGATATGTTTTGTTCGTTCATGAAATGTGTGATTGTTGGATATGTATATGGCACTTTTGTTATCACAGCATAACTTCCAAGGTTCTAAAACATCAACACCCATATCTTAAAGTGACTAAGTTCAAAATGACCGACTTGGGTTTTTTACAATATTTTTTGGGCATAGAAGTCGTTTATTCCCATAGAGGGCACTTATTATCTCAATCTAAATTTATTTTTGCTATTATTCTCAGGTCTGGAATCACAGATGACAAGAAGGTTAACACTTCAGCAATGACAAATGTCAAGATGAAGATCAATGATGGGGATGATGGGGAGCCTCTAGACGATCCAACCCCTTATCAGCAACTTATTGGAGTTCTTTCTTACTTATCTATTACGAGACTTGATATAGCACACGTTGTGCATACAACTAGTCAGTTTCAGCACACTCCCACATCTGTTCACAAGGGAGTTTTTTGAGTATTATTAGATATCTTAAAAATTCTATTTCTAGAGGCCTTTTATGTCATCTACGTATGCACTAACCATGTTTGCATATGCCGATGCAAATTAGGAAGGAGATCCCAACAATAGACACTCAACCACGAGTTTATGTGTTTTTCTAGGTGAATCGTTAATCTCGTGGAGGTGCAAAAAGCAGCAAAAGGTCTCTCTTTCTCCAATTGAAGTTGAGTACCAAGTTATGGCCACAACCACAATAGACGTGGTTTGACTGAGAAGACTGTTGGCGGATAATAGGAGTCACTATCATAGGAGCGTCAAAGAAGATGTGTAGCGACAATAAGAGCACTATCTACATTGCCAGTAACAACACTTTTCACGAAAGAACAAAGCACATCGAGATGGACTACCACTATATGCGAGAGGAATTCCTTTAAGGGATCATTGATCTGGCTTATGTCACATCCGAGTACCAATTTGGCATGTACACACACATGCCAAATTGCCCCTCCTAATGGAAGGATCCAGCGTCAAAGAAAGGTGCTTAGGCATTTCCGACTTCAGGAAAAACAAAAAAGACTATTGCAACCTGTATATGTAAATCAAATATGATCTGTTGAGTACAGCATTTTGATTAACTTATGGAAAAAATGTTTTTATCTATATAAAAAAGGATAAGAAATATAAGAAAGAAGAATCCAAATGTTTTTCTTTTTCAAAATTAGCATAAGAAATAGTTGTCCAGACGTTCTCTCGCTTGTGCTCAAATGTATGTTCACTACATTCCTTAAAAGAATCCAAATACTTAATCCAAAGAAAAACACTAAATGACACGATGGAAACACTAAATGACACTATGGCCAAAAGGGTTTTGAATTTTTCATAAAGCAAAGAAATATGCATCATATACCCACTTCAACTTTAATAGGTGAGACATACACGTGCACATTAATAGTGTAAGGAACCAAGAGCCTTCAATGACGAACCAAAATGTCCACCAAGAATCAAAATGGACAAACACAAAAGTGGCCTCTAAGGACACACTCACAAAACTCACAAAGGGCACACACAAAGAAGGCTCAGACAAAGAAGGATCACAATATAAAAATATTATTTTATTGATTCAACTCAAGTATATAAAAAGCATATTTTGAATGGAGAAGAACCTCTATTCATACACAAAAGAGAGGAGGGAGAGAGTAATGAGATAGTAGAGAGACTTTCTAGACATTAGAGCTAGTCAAGGTCAACTTTGGTTGACCAAAAATATAATAACAAAAGAAAAAGAAAAAGAAATATATATAGTATATATATATATATATATGTGTATATGTATATATATATGTATATGTATATATATATGTATATGTATATATATATATATATATGTATATGTATATGTATACATACATATGTATGGGGGAATGAACCCCCCTCCCCCCAATGGAAACCCTCCCAAACCTCCCCAATGGAAATTTTTTGGTGTTTTATTTTTTAATTCTGATCACAAAGATGTGTTCAACATGATTGATTTACTATAAATTGACACTTGGATCATGAATTTTAGATAGAAAAAAGGGCATTTGGAGCCTCAAAAATTTATGAAAATTGTATGTCGTTGATTTTGAAACTTATAAAAACCTATCCATACATCGGAATCAAATGCTCCAAGAACTGATTCCTATAAAAACAAACATATAGATCACATCTGTACAGTCAGAATTTTGAAAAAAACACCAAAAATCCAATAAAACGTCCATTGGGGAGATTTGGGAGGGTTTTCCATTGGGGAGGTTTTCATATGTATGTACACATACATGTATAAATATATATAAACTATATATATAGTATATACAGATGGATTACATATTTTAACAAATAGGTGGTACACAGAAAGGCACATGCACATGCGCACATATGCAACCTCCTAAGCTTTCTCTTTCCTTGCTGAGTATGAACAAGAAACAAAACAAAGAATTGGAAGAACAGAAAACTGAAAATTACATGTTAACTGAGAATATTTGACTGTGAAGATTTTCCTATGATACAAATCAGTATGCAAATTTAGCAGTGAAATAGAATCTCAGTCACTTTGTGCATGTGTCTCGCTCATTAAGACTTATGCAACACATTATTCACCTTATTGAGGAAAAAGAATATTTTTGTATTTGATCATTTAATTGAACAAAAGAAACTCAACAAGGATGGATGCATGGAAAATAACCCATATAGATTGCTGCCACATTGTATTAACAGGAAAATGCAATGTCATTACCAAACCAATACCCAAAAGCAATCTTGACAATAGAAATAAATAACAATAAAAGATTGCCTCTCATTGGCAGTAGAGAAAAACTACACACAATGCTAGAAGCATTTCCATCCTGTTCTGAAAATATAAAAATGTTACAAGTGAGATTTTTATAAAATGATATCCAAGAAATTATATTGTTTTATTTTGAAAGTATATGCTAAGTTCTATATATCATGACATTATCACACATCCCAATTTGAATAAAACCTTTTCTTATTTTTTAGCATTTTTTCTTTTTTTACACCAATATGAAATTGCTAGTCCCTTTTTTCTTCAGCTTTTACTTCTTTCAACTATATGCATCATTGGAAAACTTCCAATACCAATATTGGTGAATATCGTTAGAGTGATTGCCAAACACCCATCAGCAGACACATGCACTCATGCACGTGCATAGGTAAATGCACAAAAAAAATAAAGATTGCATCATCCTCTTCTTTTTTCAAGTTCTCCATTGGTATTTGTTTTTCTAATACTGCATGAGCTGTATGATTAATTTTTGCAGTTCAGGTGTACTGGTGCAATGGCTAGTAAAATTGTCATGAAAGAAAGAAATTTATGCTTGAAATAAAAAAGCTAGAAAATCAGAAAATTAGAATACTCTGAATCCTCAGCAAGAGAAAAGGTCAATGTTAAAGAAAGCATTTATTACATCAAGAAGCAAGAAATGAGTAGAAAGGAAAGTCAAGGGCCAGGAAGAAAAAATAGTTCAAAATTGCTGTGTCATTTTACCATCTTCAATCTCAATCAACTAGAACATATGCATCCTAAATTTTTATTAGGCCGAATACTGGGTGCATCACCTAACGGCATTGCAGATATGCAAATTTATGGAGTAAACTGATAATGTAGTACTAACTTGACTTGCTTCTACACAGATGTCTACTATGGAAAACCATAAAAACAATGAAAAGGACTCCTAACCTCCAAATGCCTCCTTTGCTTGTGGATGCTTGCACTTGTCAGGATGGACCAGCAAAGATAACTACACAAATTGGTGAAAATAAAGAATATTTGCATCATATAAAAAGGAAATCATAGTCTCCAATAACATGGCTCCGTATTAGATTACCTTCCGGTATTGCTTCTTAACATCATCTACAGATGAATCAAAAGGTAGGTTAAGAAATTCAAATGCATTTAATTTGAAGCATGAGAGTATCCTGCATCAACAGTTGCACCACAAAGTTAACAAAGCAAATATAATTACCATAAATGTCCAACAGCAGTGAAGCATGTGTTTCTATTAATAAAAAACTAAATTCAACAGAATCACCATTATCATGTTAAAATATTCCCACCATTTCGCACATCTCATTAAAAGCTCCCAATTTGCTACTATCCAATGTTTATTCAACATAGTTGATATGATGATATCATTGGCTTAAAACATAAGCATCTTGTATATGGCAAAGGTGGCAAAGGGACCTCATTCTTCTGAATGCTTTATCTAATCCTAGGTAGATTTTTAAGAGACAAATGTAATCAAATACAAAAAAGAATAATAGAGAGCCTCTTATGGGCTTTACAAACACACAAAAGTGTGTAAACAGAAGGAGCACTTATGGGTCAAATACAAGCACACAAGCACGACCCACAAATGAGCAAGAGACAGTAAAAAATATAAATCTTATTGAGGATTATTTCTTGAGACAAGCATTGCAAACAAGAGGGGATTCATCCCTTATTTATACACAAAAGGAACCACAAAGGGCCATTGGGAGTACTCACAACAGTTCTTGGTGTTTGATGAAAACTCCTTTCAGAATGTTTTTTTATATGCAATGCAGGAAAAGGTAGGTGATAAAATTGAAGTTTATGAATCATGGTTGAGTGCTGAATTGTTTTCAGAAATTCCATTCTCTCATGATGTTGGAGAGGTCACTCACGAACAGCATATCCCTTGAGGCGAACAGCAAGGCAAAGACAAGGTTGCAGCTCCTATTATGGACAATACAAATCTACTGATTCAGGGAAGCTCCAGATATGGTCAAGTTTATGTCAGGTGTGGTGGTAATGCTAATAATGGCCAGCAGCAAAATAAACAGTCAAGTGTTGTTAGTGAGGAACAGGTTGTGAGGGATCATCAAGAGTTTGTCATCCTATTGAAAGATGGGAGCCTTGATCACTGAGTTTTTATTTCAGAAATTGAAAAGCATCAAGAACCAAAGTCCTTCACAAAAGCTTGCAAAAATCACAGATGGATTGAAGCCATGAATAAGGAAATGAAAGCCTTAAATAAGTGGCAGATGTGGGAGATTGTAAGAAGGCCAAAGGATAAGAATGTGGTTGGTTCGAAATGGGTATTCAAGATAAAATACAAGCCAGATGGGAGCATTGAAAGGTATAAAGCATGTCTCGTAGCAAAAGGTTCCATACAAGAGTATGGGTTGGATTTCGAAGAAACCTTTAGTCCTGTAGTGAAGATGGGAACCATAAGAATTATTTTATCTCTTGCTCTAGATTATGGTTGGTCATTGAATCAACTCGATGTGAAGAATGTTTTCTTCATGGGAGCCTTAAAGAATAAGTATGCATGGAGCAGCCGCCTGGGTTTAGTGAGAAGGATCTTGTATCTCATGTTTGCAGGCTGCAAAGATCCATATATGGGCTGAAGCAAGCCTCAAGATCCTAGTTCGAAAGCTTTTATGATGAAATCCAAAAACATGGCTTCAAAAGGTCAGCATTAGACCATTCATTGTTTATATACAGAGACATGGATACGATTACTATGTTACTTATCTATGACAATAATATTATATTCATAGGGAGTTGTGAAAATCATATCCAAGAAATCAAAAATCTTCTGAGTAGAAGCTTTCAAATGAAAGATTTAGGGAGGTTGAAATATTTTCTTGGTATTGAGGTTGATCATAAAGGAGACAAGCTTATGCAGACCCAACATAAGTATAATCTTGACTTATTGACTAAGACAGGAATGATGGATGGTAAGCATTCACTAACTCCAAGTACTCTTGGGCGAAAACTAAGCTCATATGATGGAGAATTTTATGAAGGTATGCTTTAATATCTCACTTTTCCCCACCCTAATACAGATCATGCACTAAATCAGGTCTTCCAGTTTATGCATGAACCATGGACAGAGCATATAGAAGCAATTAAGAGAATTCTCAGGTATTTGAAAGGAACAGTTGGAGATAGGTTAGTATATGTTAAACAGTCTCAAAATGAAGATATGTTTTCTGTTATGGCACTCTCTGATGCAGATTGGGCAGGAGATCCCGATGACAGAAAATCAGTTTCAGATTATTGTGTATATATTGGCTGAAATATAGTTTCCTGTAGCAGCAAGAAGCAAAAGGCTATAGCAGGATCTAGCAGAGAAGCTGAAGACATGGATTCGTCATTTGTTCAGTGAAATTGGAGAACAAAATTCTATAGTAGTGTTATACTGCGACAACCAAAGTGCAATCAAGATTTCATTGAATCCAATACAGCATGGCAGGATGAAGCACATTGAAGTAGATGAGCACTTCATTAGGCAAAAGATTGAAGATCTTGAACTGGAGGCTAGGTTTATTGGGATCGAAAACCAAATTGCAAATATCTTCACCAAAAGGTCTCACTAATCAAAGATATTGGTTTCTGATGTCCAAGTTGTTCATGGTTGTAAACCATGTACAACTTGAGGGAGGCTGTTAGAATAGTTGTATTGTTTATTCTTTTCATAAGACACGTACAGGGGTAGTTTTGTGATGGTTTGTATTGTTTGTAAACCCTTTATTTCATGTGGAATCTTTCCTGTATTTTAATATAAATAGAGAGAATCGAAAGGGACAACCTATATTGGGTATCATTCTAACTTCAGTGCCATGTTCTCTTCTTCATCTTCTCTCAACGATACCAAAAAATCTAAGATTAAGTTGGACATTGGCAAAAAGGGTCCTCCTTCATCCAGGTCGTTTCACAAAACTATAATGCCTCAAATTGCTTCCTTTAGTTCAGAATGCTTCTGCACCAAAGTTCTATACTTCCATACCAAGCACCAAACTCTAAATTGATTAGGAGCTATGAGCCTCCTGTAAATCTCCCTCTGTCGACAAACTATATAGAAAAAATACTGCCAAGCGACAAGCAGATATTTATGATGACAAATTATTAGCTTCCTATCACTCCCCGTTTAAAGATGGTGATACTCCAATTCCTGCCCAACTGCATTTCTATGCCCCATGGCCAATCTTGTCGAGGGAAAAAGCTAACTACAATTCAAGAAGAAATCAGTATATTTTCTAAGATTAAAAGACTCCAGAAGGTAGAAATTCAGAATATGTAAGCACATGGTGCCATTTTACAACCTGGCAGACAGTTGAGAGAAAGAATGAGAAAGGATCTGTGACTATCAATAAGAATCAAGGTAAGAAGAGAGAAGAAACTCATAATGCTTCAGAAATCAGGTATATAACCAAACACCAAGCTGGTAAACAGTTTAGGGGTTGAGCCATGAGTGAGCCTCTCATGATCTTTCATCAGATAATGAGCACATATTAGAATGGCCAGAAATTATCTGCCTATTGCTCCCCATTTAAAGATGGTGCCGCTACTTCTTGCCGAAATGCATTTCTATCCTCCACAGCCAAAGTTAATTAGGCATACAACTAATTACAACTCTAGAAATTAGTGGATACTCGAAAGGTAAGAACATGGCGATTTCTTACAACCTGGCGACTGGAGAGCTGACATGAGCAAAATGATCAAGGATCTATCAGCCTCAAAAGGTTTCATTGCTTTGTCCGTTCAACCTTGAGGAAGAGCAAACGATAAAGGATCACAGCAACTTTTGCTGTTTTACGAAGGATTATAGCATTGAAGACACAGCAAATATAAAAGGACCAGGGATGGGTGACATTTCAGAGGCTTTAAATAGTACGGTAGCTTAGTTTCAACAATTGCATATCGAGTGTGCAGACTTCTTGAAGGAGGAAAGGAACAATCTCCGCAGCGATGCTGTTTTCAAGGGAACAATAACATAAGATTTCCATCGTAAAGCAGCAGGAACCGAACTGAACATCATCCAATTCCAAAAAACAGCAACTCACAGACGCGCCGAAAAGATAAAAGACAATTAGAATAAGGGCATGACAATGAGAACGCAACCAACTTGTATGGTAGGTACTACAGAGAGATTATAATGTAGAATTCTTCGATACTCCTTCAAGACGAGCCCGGTGCATATTTCACCTAATATTACAACAGAAACTCAACTCTCCCTATGGAAATATGGATTCTATAAGGAAATCCCTTGCCTTTCCCGACAGTGGTCGGTATCGCGCATACCTTTTTTCCTTTAACAGATATGGTGCAATCGATACCAATCACAAGATTGTGCAGTTTAAGTTCGACATCACAACCCAGAGGAAAAAAGAACAAAGAAAAGACATCAAATTTCTAAATGTAATGCCGAGTTGATTCATGGCGGTGAATTATTAACAAAATTTGCAAATCTTCAACAAACTGCCCAAAAGCAACCGGTAAATACTTAACCCATAAACCCATGTTCTCCCAACCGAGATTATTCACAGACCATGAATCGATTTCATCGTTACAGGAAAACCAGAACCTGCGGTTAAGAGAGAGAGAGACCTGGAGACCTCATTTTCCCTCTCGACCTCGCTAACCTCCGCCAAGAAGCTCTTGAGAAGCAGGTCCCCCTCCGACTCTCCCATTCCTCTCTTCTTCTTCTTCTTCTTCTTCTTCTTCCGCTCTCACCTCCCACGCAACCCCACCGTCTCTCTCTCTCTCTCTCTCTCTCTCTCTCCTGATGATGGATCGGGTTGGTTAGATCCGAACCCATCGTAGACCCGTACTTTTTTAAATGAATTTCGGGTCGGGCGTGGGTTGGTTTGACCCATCCCACACGATAATAAGGTGTGATGGGGGTGTGAAGAGCGCTTATTGAAGTTAGGACGTCAATGAATCGGATTTTATTCAATATTCGGCCGAATTGGATTCCATTTAGTTGCGTTTGGTAAGCCAAAACCATGTTCGATTGTAATAGGATGCGGATATGATTTTGATTTTTTGCTACTGAATCCCACAAATATCCATTTACATGTACAAATGTAATTGGTATGAGCTTTTCAGTTTTCACCATCTGAATTCAGATCTGTTTAGTCGACATCTGGTTAGTCGAATATGGTATTGAATATATCCATCCGAATCCCAACCGTTTGCATCCCTATAATCAAACCCCGGATGGTAATGGTTGCTTTTACTGCCCCGAAGGTTCTACGGAGTAAGCATAGTCAGATTTCATATGACTGGATTGTTTACCTTGTATTTATGATAACACAAGGGTCTCGGTTTGAAACTCAATGAGGGTTAAGGCCCTTGTAACCAAACAGAAAAAAAAAAAAACTAGTGTGTGTTTTTTCGTTTTTTGTCTGAACTCTTCCAACTCTTTAATAGGCAACCACATGGTCAATATCTAAACCAAATGCAATCCCTTGGCATCCTTTACAATGATAAACTGAAAAATCTCTCTAACTGTATATATATACATGAAAAATGGTTGTAAAAAATGACATATTTAATGTATTTCCCCAAATTTTAAAATTCGCCCGATATCTAATTTTGCAAGTTCTCAACCTTTTTAGGACCTTTTTACCCTTAACACGATCTAATCTCTCAATTTTCGTGCGATACATCGCAATGCTCTACCGATCTCGCTAAATCTCACTAAAGATGAAATTTGTACGATATTTTTGCATAAATCACAAATTTCACACAAATATGATATATCGTGACATTGTTTGTGAAAATCCCTTGCAAATTTTGTCAAGAGTTTCAAGTTGATGGTTGTGGAAGTCTACCTTTCAATGTGGAATTCATAAAAAGTGTGGAATTCATGAACTTTCGCATGATGACTACTTATAGCGATACAAAATTTGGTTTCAACGTGTGAATTTACGTTTATATATATAATCGATTAGAGTGCAAATTTCATCATGAGTTTCGAGTTAGTTGTTGTGAAAGTCTACTTTCGATGAGAAATTGATAAAAATATTATGGTATTCATGGACTTTTGCATGTGGGCAACTTTAAGCAATGTGAGATTTTATTTTACCATGTGAATTTACATGCATATATAGGCATTTGTGTTCTTTTTTTTATGTAGAAAGAGTGGTAACCCTTTTCTCTATAACCCTAACCCTTTTCATGTACCCTTGTGGTGGATTTCTATAAAAGTTGTTTTTGCTTCATTTCAGTGATTGTCGTTGTTTTTAAACTTTTTCTTTTTCGGTAGATATGGGCAATTAATAGCCTTGTGGTGTTTTTGTTTGGTTATTATGGATGTATTATGTATATTTTTCTATTGGGGATGTTTTATTTATGTAACCCTATATCAATGAGTGTCAGTTTTGGGGTTGATCTTTCCAAATCTTGGTCATTCACCCTTCGATAGATGTAGTTGGAGTTGAATGTACACAAGCATTGAATAGGGGTTATTGTGAGTTATTGGTTTTCTGAGTGGTTGGTTTTAATTGAATGATATGTTGTGGTTGGTGCAGGCAATTATGATAGATCCTAAAAGGGTAGGGGTATTTTATTGTAGCATTGATTAACCTATTTAAAGATCTATATTGGTATCTAAAAACAATGGTTATAAAGAATTTTTAGCTTTGATGTTTCATAAAATCAGATATGCAGAAGAGTCAATGATCCTCCGATATAAGTGTTCTTCAAAATTAGATGGCCAACATATATGAATATATGTCTTGAACGATGATGGTATAGTAGTAAAGCTATAGATGTTAGTAAAAGTAATCAAGAAGTCATTCTTTGCGAAGTTAAACAAGAAGTTGTTGGTTACAAAGTTACACAAGAAGCAATCGAAAGTGATGTACAAGTAGTCAAAAGTAATATACAAAAACCAATTGATGAATGAAATGATAGAAATCTTGTGGATAATGTGCATATATCTCAAGCACATTTATGCATTTAGATCGGTCCTTTGGAGAACATATCATTGTCCCAAACAGTTAACAATGAGAGGATCATTACAGAGAATGTGGAATCACATGGACAAACCAATGTTGGAGATATTATTGCAGTAAGTTGGATGACACTCAATCTTCTAATGCAAATGACAAATCTAAGTAAAGGTTGTTAGTGTAAAACCTGTAAAATTTTAAGAGAAAATAAATAAAAGAATTGTCTTCTTTCAAGTTAAAATCTGTGTTTGTATCTTTTATTGTAAATTTAGTGTGTTTATATACTTAATTATATCTTTTTGACAAAGAAGGGTAAAATGGTTATTTCAATAATGGTGGTAAATAAAATATTTTAAAAATATTCAATTTAATCATTTTAATGAGTCACAAACCCATTTAGGTGTTTCGAACTTAACATGATACATTTTAATGGTTCTCAAAATATTTTCGTAAAAAGGAGATTTTGTTCATAAAATTAGTTTCGAAAATATTTTAATTTAATAGAATATTAACTTTAAAATCAAAATTTTGTCTAAAATATGATTATTAACCTTCAATTAAATTAAATTTATTATTATCGTATTTATACACAACCCATTTCATTATGAAAATTTCTAGTTTTAAATTTTAAAAGGGTCTTCGCATTTTTCTTTTTGTTCCTCAGGTCAGGCACGAATCAGGTTTGATTCGGACCCGACGTTTCACCCCCGTAAAACCTAACACAGACCTCATTTCTTTTCCATTTTCGTTCATACCCCTTCATGTAGCTGTCGAACCCCATCTTCTCCTCTTTCCTTTCCCGTTCAAAAATCGGCTGAAGTCGGGCACCATTGTCGACCCTCACATCGTCGATGAATCCTCTTCTACCTCCTTCCCTTTTTCTTTTTCTCCCTCCTCTCTTTTCCCTTTTTCTCTTCTTCCCCCCCTTCTTTCCTTGTTGTTCTTCTCGCCGGTGACCTTTTCTCGCAACCAACCTCCCTCACCACGTCGGGTCGCCATTGTCAGAGGCCATCTGTGAGCTACTGCCACTCGTGGACCTCGCTGCACCCCAGATTTTGCCCCCTTGTTAGCAAGCTGCACCCTGTGCCTCCACCGCCGACATCAAAAAATTTGGGTGAGCAGCTACACTCTATACTAATTTTTATTTTCTATTCTTCTTTTCCTCCTTTGTTCAACAATGCATGTCATTGATAGGCAAATTTTTTTGTTGGGGTTCAATTTCCCCATTTGCGCATCTTTGTTGGGGTTCAGTTTCCCCTATTTTTGCTGAATCCGAACCACCGTAGGTGACCGAACCCCTGTATCGCCGGGTATGACCCCCCAACCGTGAGGGGGGGTCTCATCATTTCAGTCTAGTTGAGTAATTGCTTGCTTCTCCTATTTCTCTTTTCTGCACGGCCTCAATATATGTTCGCATAGCACAAATGCGTGAGTGCCAAACCAACCAATCAGGATTGGTTTTCTTGTCACCCTTTTCACTGTTTTACCCCTAAATTCGTGAATGCATGATCTGTTTGCTGAGTTTTTCTCTTTTTTATGATAGTCGATTATCTTCATGCTTCACGGCCTAGCCTACACACCCGATTCCTGACATTGGGAATCATGCAGGGTTGTCGTTGCACGATAGCAAGGATGCCTCTCATTTTAACGACATGGTGTTGGTTTCCTGTCTCGATTCATATTCTTAAAGGAATACAAAATTCCTTTTGAAACCGAGTGCATCAATTTTTATGTCATCAAGGAGTGATGCTTTGCACTGTGTGCAGCCGTGGGATTTACTCCACATGGATGTCCAGTTTTGTGTGGGCTTGTGAACACACTACTTTTTTATTTTTTGCAATTGGGTTACCGATTCGTGTTTTGTTTTTCGTCGCTCATATGCGAGAGCGAAGTTAGCTAAGTTGTCGTGGTGTGTGTGCAGTTGTAGCGCTCTCTCTTTGTGAGAGGGATGATTAGATCATGTCGTGTGGCAGTTACATTGGTCTTTTAGGATCCTGAGTTTTGTTTTACCTTTCGTCGCATCAAAAAGTTAGGATTCTTAAACTAAAATTTTAGAATGTTATCCATGTTGTATGATAAAATCTAAAAGTTAGTTAATATACACACTAAATATGTAGCACAGTCATATTACTAAAAAATATTATAATTGTATTATATTGCATATATAAATGTGTATTGCAGGTTCGTAGCAGAGCAAAATGTGTGATGCTTAATGCTAAGTATCGCATGCAGCTAAAAATGACATGCAAAAAGAAATAAGAAAAATGCAAATGCAAAAGCATGCAAATCGGGTAACTACCCGTGGTAAGTAAGTGGTGCAAGCGCATCACAAGTTAATTACTTTCTTGAATGCAACACTCTCCTGCTCACACACTCACTTAGTTGTGGACATCTAGGACTGTTGACAATTGTAATCCGGAGACCATGCTAGACATGGTTGTAGTTACCGGGATATTAGAGTGTGTTTGCTACAAGTACATGTTTGACATTATTGTGAAATAAATTATTGACTATATTGTAGTGTTTAAATTGGATGAATTGAATGCTTGCATGACATTATTTTTTTTATTGAGCTTGCCATGTATGTGAATTTTTTATCATGAAAGCATGCCTAAAATGAATGTATCATGCTTGTGATGATGATCGTATTTTTCTTTACATTATTTTAATGTGTGCAAGTATGATGTGATGTATTTTACACATTAAATAGTGGAATTATCTATGCATGCATAATAGCTCATGTGAGTGTATCTTGTGTTAAGCATGTTGAGATTAAATCATGCATGAAATCATGTTAGAATTGAATCATGCATATGAGCATGTATAGTTGAATCATGACATGATAGGGTCATGCACGAAAGTGAATACAAATTTATTATGAACATGCACGAGAGCATGTAAATTTGAATTATGAAAGTGACATAACCTTTGATATCATGCATGAGAGCATGTGAATTTGAATTATGCAAGTAGCATAACATTTGATATCATGCATGAGAGCATATAAATTTGAATTATGCAAGTGGCATAGGATTTTATATCATGCAATAAAGCATGTAAAATTGAGTTATGCAAGTGGCATAGACTTATGATTCATGCATAAGGGCATGAGAGGGTCATCTTGTGAGAATATAATGTTTGGCTCTTACCTATGACTTAATAATAAAGATAACCCCGAACTATGGGTCCATTTGAGGCACCAACAAGGCCAGGCTCTCTAAGATGGCTAGATTTGTTCTGATCTTGTGTCCTCACGGAAGAGAAAAGGGTGGTACAAGCTTTGTGGGACATATGTTTCGAGGGCTGAAGGAACTTCTTATCCCTATCCTATAGAGGTTAGGGGACAAGTCTACCAATGAGTCCTAGGTGGTAGGACCACAACTCTGCAGAGTTAAGGATGCATGCCTGATTTTTTGCAGGCGATTTTAGTTTGGCATAGGTCAAGACCTATAACCATGGGTCTGTTCTCCCAACCGCTGCATTGCAAGGTTGAATCACTCAGAAAAGAATCAGTTAAGTCATAGGAGGGCAATAAAAAATATATAAAATAATGAATATTCATATGGTTGTTTCTGGATGTCTATACCCTCTTTTGTATCAAATGAGTTTGAATAAGCAAGATAAACAATTAATTAGATTTTTAGGATAACCACTTCCACATGCATAATCATATATTGTGAGCATGTAAAGACTTATAAGTTTTTGCATGATTATTGCATATGAATTGTTACATGTGAATGAGCCATGTGATTTTGACCTGTTGTTATAAGCCAAGGGCTTGGTTGGTGCACGTAAGATGCTTGTATGTGCGAGGCATGCAAAAAAGGTCAATATAGAACATGTTTCATTATTATATTTAAATGCAAAGTGCATAAATATTACGATAAATGATATATGAATTTGTAATTAAAATAATGCATGCCTTAGTCATAAGTTGGACATGTGCATGTTTCTTTTAAGCATAAAGAAAGTGAATAATGGCATTGCATGATAGATTGTATTTTTACTTCACTTTGGAGTATGCTATGAATTGTTAGTTTCATACATTTATGCAAATGATCATTTTGTGTATGAATGGATATAAATTTGAATGTCATGAATTAAAATGAGAATGATTTGAGTTTTCATGCATACAAGTGATATAATTATGAATGCCATGAAATGAATGATGGTTTATGTGATTGAATATCATGTTCTTTTTATGATGTGAATTCCCTTGACCCTCAATTTTAAAATGATTGGAATTACACTTGATTGCATTATTTCAACTTGAATTGCATTCTTCAAGTTTAGTTTTAGTTTTCAAAGGGTGTGTGGTTGACGCCCTACAATATTTACAGATAACCTCGTGGAGAATTGAAGTGAAGTATGGGTTGCTGTGCGTCTAAAGGCTCCACTCTTACCTACTACGATTCCTGGAGAGATTAGGCAAAAGTTTGAGATAGTTAAAAACTTGTGTAAGTTTTACTTTTTGTCTCAATCCTTATATTTAAAGAAGTGTAATATTTTGGAATAAGAACATTTTTAAATTATGTCATTTCATGCCTGTTATGTTATTGCATATGGTTTAGAACTTTAAATTTTTGTGTAACTCCTCAATTGTCTTAAATCTGGATACATTTTGTCTTCTGCATTTCCTTTTTCACATATGAGAAGTCTTTAGAGTAATAGTCTCAATTAAGTCATGTCTATGGATGATTCTGTACATAATGGGAGGCTAATATACACTCGTGCTTGCTCTCATGTTGGCCGTTTAATATTTAGAACGGTTAGAATGTTACCATTGATGAACTTGTTGGCATATTACTTTCGAAAACTATGTGAATTGTTTATATAAATAAAAACTTTTAAATTTTTCTCAAAATTTGGGGTTTGAGAAAGTTTTAAAAAAGTTATATTTTTTTGAGACGTTACAGTTGGTATCAGAGTATGGATAAGAGTGACCTCATGTCGCGAGCAAGACCACCTTCGCGGGTATGATATCTGTTATGTAGATGTTGTTGACATGCACTTGCACATTATGTTGGTCTATATGTTGTAAAAACATGTGATATTTGCTGAAAAACTTAGAAATATGTCAGGACTCACAATAGTTTTGTGTGTGGTTGCTTGCATGTCTAGATGACATAGGCAAGGTAATGACTTGATCCAAGGTACTATCCTGGTTGCAGGTCAAGAAACTCTAGTGCTATTTGAAGCAAAACATTCCTTTATATATGCTCATTTTGCTAGTCAGTTATAGTTGCCTGTAGAATCTTTAAAGCATGTGCTTGATGTTAGTAATCCTGTAGGTGATAATTGTATTTGTGCTTATTATTTACCTCATTTGTCAGTTGAGTTGGGTGGGCAAAATCTGCCTGCCAATCTGCTTGTGCTTGACATGATGACATTCGATGTTATTTTGGGCATGGATTGGCACTATGAGCATTATGTCATTATCCATTGTCGTGAAGGCACAATAGTCTTATCACGACCTGATTATCCCAAGATTACTTATCGTTTGTTTAGACCTTCTTTAAGACATCATGTTGTTTTATCTCTGAAGGCTCAAAGGTATGTGAGCAGAGGAGATGTTGCTTTTCTTGTGTGTTTGACTTTCGAGGAGCCCAAGGCCTCATATTTAGAGGAGTTGGTGGTAGTGCGTGACTACCCAAATATTTTTTTGGACGAATTACTAGGAGTTCCTCCACTTTGTGACATTGAGTTTGGCATTAAGCTTTTGCCAAAGACTGCTCTAGTCTCCAAGGCTCTGTATTGTATGGCACCAACTGAGTTGGAGGAGCTGAAGAAGCAACTCCAAGAGCTTTTAGAGCGCAAATTTATTTGATTGAGTGTGTCACCTTGGGGAGCACCTGTTATGCTCGTAAATAAGAAGGATGGTTCTGTGGGGTTATGCATCAATTATCAAATGCTTAACTAGGACACTATTAAGAACACATATTCATTATCCCGTATCGAAGTCCTCTTCGATCAGTTACAAAAGGCAAAGGTAAAGATTACTTTATAACTTTGTGTGAATGATTGTAGTGTCGCTTGTTTATATGGCCATTGTTGTAATATATGTGTTACTTATACTTTTGTTTAGGCCTTCTCAAAGATTGATTTAAGATCTGGGTATCATCAACTGTGAATTAAGGCAGAGGATATATCCAAGACTGCATTTTGCACTCGTTATGGGTATTATGAGTTCGTGGTGATGTCATTTGGATTCACAAATGCTACAACTGCATTTATGGATATAATGAATCACATTTTTCAACCATTCCTAGATTCTGTAGTGATCGTATTTATCGATGACATCTTGATCTATTCAGAGAATGAGATCCAACATCAAGAGCATCTACGTGTTGTTTTGGAGATTCTTAGGGAGCACCAGCTCTATGCTAAGTTCTCCAAATGCAAGTTTTATCTTAGACAAGTCTCCTTCCTTGGCCATGAAATTTCTACAGATGGTGTGGTCGTGGAACCCACCAAAGTTGAGGCAGTGTTAGATTAGCAACAACCGCAAAATGTTTGAGATATTAGGAGTTTCCTTGGTCTAGCGGGTTATTATCGATGATTTATTCAAGACTTCTCTCATATTGCTTTGTCGATGATGAAGCTTCTGAGGAAAGGAGTCAAGTTCGAGTGGTCAGATAAGTGCAAAGAGAGCTTTCAAATGCTTAAGCAGAAACTCATTTTAGCTCCAGTTTTGTTTTTGCCATCAGGTAATGGTGGTTATGTGATTTTTTTAGATGCTTCTAGCACGGGTTTAGGATGCGTTTTAATGTAGAATGGTAAGGTTATAGTGTATGCATCACGTCAGTTGAAAGTGCACGAGCGCAATTACCTGATACACGACCTTGAGTTTGCCGTTGTAGTTTTTGCGTTGAAGACATGGCGACATTACTTGTATGGTGAGAAGTTTGAAGTATACACAGATGACAAGAGTTTGAAGTATTTGTTTTTGTAGAAAGAGCTAAATATGCGGCAGTGTAGATGGTTGGAATTCATCAAGGATTATGACTTTTCTTTGTCTTATCATCTAAGTAAGGCAAATATGGTAGCCGATGCGCTTAATAGAAAAGCTAGTGGTGTTCTATCATGTTGCCTTAGTGGAGGATGGAAGCTACTAGAGGATTTTATTGCGTGGAGGCCATTTGTTGTGGGTCAAGGCATGATTAAGCTAGCTAGCCTAGTCATGCAACCCGATATCTTAGACATGATTATCGCAGAATAATAGAAGGACCCTTAGTTTGAGAAACTGAAGCCCTTACCCTGGTAAGCGACACCACTTTTCACCTTAGAGATGATGAAGGTATATGTATAAGAGACCGTATTTGGGTACCCAACAATCTTGATTTGAGGCGTGAGCTCCTTGACGAGGCTCACAAATCTCGTTACACCATTCACGCTAGTACGACTAAGATGCTTAAAGACATTCAGAAGAGGTATTGGTGGAATGACATAAAGAAATATGTTACAGTTTATATTTCAAAGTATTTGACTTGCCAGCAAGGCAAGATCGAGCATCAGAGACCTGCTGGTCTATTGCAGCCTATAGAGATTTCATAGTAGAAATAGGAAGAGATCACTATAGATTTTGTCATGGGGCTACCCAAGACTCGTCATCAGTACGATGCCATTTGGGTAATCCTTGATAGATTGACCAAGTCAACACAAAGATGAGCGAAACACCGTTCTTTCTATTAAAGAGGTATAAAAGTGAGCATACATGTGGTGGGGCAGTGGGCAACCTCATAGTGAAAAAAGTGTCTTCCAAGTTGATTTCACATGTTATTTGCAAACACTTGCACGATAACTCGAAGATGACTCTAAGAAAAATCATGAATGACATAAGTTGTAAGTAAGGTGCTGAGGTTAGTTACAAACAAGTATGGCATGAAAGAGAATTGATTAGAGAGGCGATATATAGTTCATTTAAAGAGTCATTCATGATGTTTTTTTCTTATTACAATCATTTGATGATGGCTAACTGAGGATCACTAGGTGTCATCAAGGCCAATCAGAAAGATCAATTTTAATACTTGTTCTTAAACTTATGTTCATGCATCAATCTATTTTTGAAAGGATGCCCTCAAGTTCTTGTGATAGATGGCACGCACATAAAAGAAAAATACATGGGTATATTGTTGTCGGTCCATGGTATTGATTCTAGAAGTGAGATGTTTTTTATAGCATTTACAGCTGTATATAAGGAGTCATGGGTGTAGTTTTGAGGCATTTGAAGGTAGAATTATCATGCTTCGATGATAGTAAATACAAATATAAATTAAAGTTGACATTTGTCTCTCATAGACACTTAGGGCTTCAGTATGTTGTCCTTCACGCATGGCCTGGATGTCATGTTAGATTTTGCATGAATCACCAGATAGAGAATTTTTATAAGAAATTTGGTTCACCACTCCATGCACTCTAGTGGAGCACACCCCGAACAACCATGAGATAACAAAACAACTATTTTTATATAAAAGATTTGAGTGCAAGATGAAGTTGCATACATGTATGTGATTGAGGAAGTGGTCAAGAAATATTGGGCTAAAAATCACTTTTCAGTAAGAATGTGTACTTAATCTCTAATATAGGGAAGAGCTTTAATTCATAGATTCTCCCAATACAAAACAACCCTTTCATGTCTTTTATTGAGAGGCTTCATCTCATGTTGATGAAACATTATATGAAAAGAAAGATTAATGGGCAGAAAATGTCAAGCGTTGTTGTGTATGAGGTAAAAGAGATGTTAGATAAACTTAAGGTTAAATTTTGCTTTTGGAGCGTAGATCTATGTAAACCAAGTGTGTACAAGTGGCCAAAAATTTCTCATTCCAACAAGAAAAAAGGATTTGGCAAACAAAGGAACTAAAGTATATAAAAGAGGAGGAAATAGCAAACCCGACGTGCCTCCCTATTTTCACAAATCTACCATTCTCACCTTCCCAAATAGGTTAGATGGCAACCATTTCTCTCAGATTATCAGTTTCTAACGCACCTTAAATTCACCTCAAATTGTGTGAATTTTGGTTTTCAAGCACACTTTTGTAAGCCCCAAGGGGGTTTGGGGTGGGGCCTTGATTGCTAGATGAGCAATCAAGGTTCGATTCTCATGGGTGTCGCCCCTTTGAGCAAGCCAATACGTAGCATAGGCCCTGGGTGCAGGGGTCCTAGCCTCGGAGTTTTAAGTTGTTGGCACGACGATCATAGATATGGCAGACTGAGCCAACATGACTAGGTCTTCATGCCGGGTGCAGTTTTTCCCGGTTATTAAAAAAGCACGTTTTTGTAAACTCTCCTATGCCCTTCCACTCTTACTTCCTAACTCGTAATTGTCTCATCTTAGCCGTCCAATCTCAACATCACCATTATCATGTGGACATTGGGTCCTGTGCTTGACCTAAGATGGCCAATTTACTAATCAAGCTTAAGAGGCCCAACCTAACCTACTTGGAACTTAGCTCAGTAGGACTCGAATCCCACCCAAAATCGATGAGAGTCAAGTTGAGCTCTTGGTGGGCCTCAGTATGGGTTAGGTCATAAGAGGCCCTTAGTCGGGTGAACCATATATCCACAACTAGGGACACAATCAGGTCAGATATGAAACCACTAAATACATGGAAGAGTCAGATCTAGAACGGTAAAAAAAAAAATGCAAAACCTCCATCCTGGATTTGACCCATTTGCATCGCTATTCGCAACATCTCAAGCATTATGGGACAAAAATACGCTCAAAAGCATGACCTGAAAAGCTGGGTCTAGAAAAGAGGTTCACTTATGCATGCAGGTAGGATCCTTTTGATCTAGTGGATTTGCAGGTTACTGGTTACTGCAGGAGCGAAGCATAAGACCTAGGTCCATAAAGGGTCCAGTTAGATACATTTTGGTTTTTTAGAATCCAATCAAGATAGATATCCATTAGAACCTACTTGAAATGAGCCATCATTGAATCCATTTAAGTGTCTATCTTAGTACCTACCTAGTCCACTTTTAAAGACCCGTATCCAATTGAAGAGGATTTGGACCCAAATCTCTTATGTTGGATCCTTCTAAACACATTAAATCTAAGTCTATTGGATCCAATGACCTCTCCAAGACTAACCTTACTGATACCCAAAGATATTCAAGACCCAAAGTTGTCTTGTATCCCTATTTTACAACCCAAACTCATTTAAGACCTTGAACTTGCTCAAATCGAATCAATATAAGCTTCGACAAACCATTTATTTTTTTTGTATTTATTTATTTTGAATGTTTTGGATTTTATTTCATTGAGATCCTTAAGAGACATCAAGATCCAATGGTGGTGATGCATAAATTTCATTCCATGCAAACAAAATGGACCTATATTGTTGTAACAGGTCCAGTATTAGCTGCTTAGGAACAAACCCGGATTCAGATCATAGTTCGGAGATCTGGATCCATATGATTCCATCCATCAATATGTGACCCACTTCCACCCTTAGATCCAAACCAGGCTAAACCCGGTCCAAATATGATCATATATTGGGTGGGATATCTGACGAAATTCGAAATCCGAGTGATTATCAGATATGGATCCAGTATAGAATTTCACACCCGAATCAGACGGATGTTCGGACCATGGCCTGCCCGGTTTTTTTTTATTCGAATCATGCGCCATTTAACTTAGGAGCTATGTGAACGGGTCAGGTTTGGCCATTACCGAGTCCGACCTAATCGATTAATCCGATATTTACAATTTTACACATAATCAGATCAATCGGATCTCAGTCGGACTCGGATGCAAACTCAATACCCAATCTGTAATAGGATTCAGATTCGGGTCGGATGTTGATTTGCTTCAGACTCTGATCCGTTGACATGCTGAAGGGCGAGTCTCGTTGCTTTCAAGCCCTAGCGTCCAAAACCGAAGCGCGCTCGAAAAATCTTTGCAGAAGCGCTCAGGCCATGGGTCGTTGAACAGAAAAACAATAGAGAGAGAGAGAGAGAGAGAGAGAGAGAGAGAGAGAGAGAGAGAGAGAGGATGGGTCGGCCCGAGCCCTCCGTCTTGTTCGCTCAGACCTTCACTCATCCCCATCTCGATGAATACGTCGACGAAGTACGCTTGATTCTTCCCTTTCTTTCCTCTTCCCTTCGATTCGCTCAAGAAAACTCCAATTCTTTTTTATTGCTTCATACCGTGTAGTTTTTTCGCATGTTGTTTCTGGTTTCTACGATTCGGTCTTCGAAATTGTGTGTGCCATCTCGCTTCTTAGTTGTTAAAACGGGCCGCAGTTGGATCGACCGTGCGGTTTCCGCTCTCCGGCTTCGATTTTCGTCGAAATTAGGGCTTCGATGCCGCGCCGTTGCTAGAGTCGCAAACAGTGGCTACCGCAGAAGACCTTCGTTTACTGCTAATTGGTGTACAAGAAGTAATGTGAATAAAGTACCGTTTTATGGCATACACTGTGTTTCTGCGAATGCGCGATCATAGCCCGCGTAGTTCGCACCTCCTGTTGTTGCTTAGTTTAATCAAATCGGTACCTTAAATTGAGTTCTATTCCTGCTTAGTTCAATCAAACTAGCTGCTTTGTTCCGATCACGAGGTTCTCTCTACTTTGTGCCCTAAATTGTAACCTGCAACTTGGAATCTGCATATTTGGATGTGCGTTGCTAGCAGATTAGTTCTCCATGATTATTCAGCAAATCATGCGACCTGATCATTTTGAATTGGAACTTCACGGGGAACCACAATGTGCAGTGTCCTAGATCTAATAACACGTAGTTTCGATATATATATATATATATATATATATATATATATATATATATATATATATACATGATTACATGTAAATTCCTTGTGCACACTCACAGATGTATATATATGGCCGTCAGCCTAGGGGGCTCTCGTGTGCGCTTGTAGCGCATGAGGTCTTAATATGAGGTCAGCTAAATTGCACCTCAGAAACTGTTTCTGGAACAAAGAAAGCCTTGTTAACATTATTTCACTGATGAACATCCTTTCCAGCAATCAATGCTTGCTGATTCAACAACAATGATATAGTTGGATTATGATCAAAGGTTTGATCAGGTGAATAGACAGCAGTTAAATGAACCAGTTACAAAATTTAATAAATATTGTAACTTTGGTTTAAACAACTGACATGTGTACTTTTGCCCAAAAAACTGGCTACTCATAAGGAAACAATTATTTTGAGGTTTCAATAATATGATTGCTTTTGACTGGATATATGATTCTGATTAGGACGTTGGAGAATAAAATCTTCATGAACAGTAAAAGTGATTATTTTTTTAAGGATCCAGATGTATTGGATCCACAATGTCTCATTAGAACGCACAGGTCTTAATGAAATGAATTTGTGTGGCGAGAATGAAATGTTGTGGACTAGAAAAAGTTAGTTTTTCTGTTATTGTCCTCTCTTTTAGTAGTTGCTTCTGCTTGTTCTATGTCATCATTGGATTTTGTAATCATTCATTCATTTGCTGTTCTTTTGAGTGAAGAAATCTGTTTGGAACAACCGTATTCAAACAAAACATATTGCCGTACTTTATTTTTTTCTTTGTGGCTTGCTAAATTATCTGTGTTTCCTATATATGATGCTTATCTCCTACTAATTGTCTCAACTCAGGTTTTATTTACAGAGCCCATTGTCATCACTGCTTGTGAGTTTGTTGAACACAATGCATCTTGTTCTTCTCCAATGGTTACACTTTTGGGGTATGGTCTAGTGTTCCTTTATAGTGATGTTTACTTTGTGGAGAATGATTATATTTGTTGCGGAGATTTGATTTTCTATTTGAGGCTTTTTATTTCCTTTAGATGAACAATGTGGAGATTTGGTTGCATTAAAAACTTCTGTAGTACTGTTATATAGCATCTTAAGGATCTTGAAGAAAAAAAATTAAAATCATACGCTGCAATAAATTGATAGAAATTAGTCATAATCATGATAAACTCAAACTTTCTCTGTTCAAAGACTTTGAAATTATATGATGCAATAAATTAGTAGAATTTAGTCATAACCATGATACATTCAATTTTTTTAGGTTGTAGCTGATGATTGTTTTTATTGACTTTTGCTTTTTCTGCAAATTGTGAGGCTAGTCATGGTCATGGTTCTTTCTATTTTTGTATTAGCTATTTGGATTTTTTTTGTTTCATAGTTCAATCTTATAAATGTCTGCTGTTTGTGCCTGAGATGTTTCTTAGTTCATCTTCTAGGTTTAATTGGAAATTATTTATGAAAACCTAATGTTAGTGTAATTTGGTGGATAACTATTTCAACTTTGTGGCAGCTTAATATTGAAAGTAATGTTATCAAATGTGCTAGAAGCAGCCTAGATGATGAACCCCACTTGGTTTGCTTTTGCCTAGGTAGTGCTGAGCAACGGGCTGGCTTAGCTTAGCCCGACCTACTTTGTTGGATGAGCAGGACAACTTGTTGATGGGCTGGGCAGGGTTGAACATTGTTTGGCCTATGGGCCAAAATTTTGGTTGGATGTTGGCTAGGTTAGTCAATAGGTTTGTAACATTTGTTGTTGGAAAAGAAAGAATGGTGAACAGGCTTGCTGCTGTTCGTCATGACCAGTTATCAATGCCGGAGTGTCCAAGATCAAACACACCGTATATTTTAGACTTAGTTGTCAAAGGCGCTAGGTGGTGAGCGCCTAAAAAGACTAGGCAGATTAGTTGGTACCCCAAATTAAAAAAATAAAAAAACACACAAAATATGTAAACAAGCTACTAAAATTAATAATAAACATGTATACAACATAAAGTCATTCAATAATAAGCAATAGGCAAAACATAACATGTTGTAGAACACTGTAAAACAATTATATTAATATTCTTTAAAAAAAAACAATTGAATAAAAAAACCATACAACTAACCATGTGAATGAACAATATACAAAAACTAAAATCATGTATACAAAAAAATTAACATGTCAACAAATGACATAATATAATCTATAGACAAATAAGAAGAAAAAATGAATAATTGAATAAACAAACCATGCAACTGATAACCTGCTAAAAAAATTAAGAATAAATGAACAATTGAATAACCAAACCATACAACTAACAATGTGAATAAACAATGTACAACAAATAAAATCATGTATACAAAAAAATTAACAAGAATAGACATAATATAAGCAATTGAAATGAGCAATTGAATAAACAAACGATACAACTGCTCAATGTAAATAAAAGGCAAGTAGGCAACTATATAATTTAAACACAATTAAAGCCTTAACAATATTAAATTCATATTCAGGTCATACTAAAATGTCATAAGTCATAATTAAACTATTGAGAGTTCATGTTAACTAAAAACATCACATGTAACCAATGTATTATATGCTAATCTTCATCTCTAAATTGTAAACTATAAAGATCTTATTTTTTTATAGGCCAGGAATTAGGAAAAAACCCCTCACTGTTGCATCCAACTGTCGCACCACCATCTCTTCATATTCGGGTTTTTTTTTGGCACATGATATTAACCAAGCTTTGTGTGGGTCATCATCATCATATTTAGCACATGGAACAATGGTTGAAATGTCTTCTTATTTGCAATTTTGCAACCTTTCTTTTCTTTTAATTCCTTCTAGTTTAGCAATAACAACATAACGAAAAATGGCAGGAATAGATGGATAAGGACATTGACATACATTTTGAGGAATACCTCTAATATGTTGCTTAAACCTATGCATTCCACCTCTAACAATATAACTACAAAACACACATTTCAATAATGAACTTAGTCCTGGTACATTATCAACACCTCTGTAGTATTGTCATGCAAGATCATCTCGTGAAAGCAACATCGAAAAATATGAAATAAAATATAACAAATTAACCACCAAATAAAAATATAAGTACACAAACATTTAACAAGTCTACATACACATAACAAACTTAAGTAAAAAAAAAAAATCAATCAAGCGACTTAAATGTCAAAGACGGCAAATATGTAGCACATTCAAATATATTTGTAAATATATATACATTCAACACTATAAGGGCATTCAAGTATAAAATAGTCAAATAACTCCAATAAGTTTATAATAAGTTTACAATAACAACTTGAATTTAATCCTTAGATGATGAACTTGAAAGTCCATCTTTGTCGATATATTGCTCATCTTCTTTAGTTTCTACAAAGCTAGCTTCTTCCTCTTTTTCTTCCACCCTCGTCATCTTCTTTTCTTTGTCGAATCTTTTCTTCCTTAGGTCTTGTGTAGCATGTGTTTTTTGCCCTCGCCCTATGCCTCGACACTTCAGATGCGTTATCAACAAGAGGCCATGTAAGTGAAGTGTCATCTTTGAAGACCACATCATCTTCACTTGACCACTCATCATTTTCATTGACTTCTCTTAAGATGATGGGGTCGAGGCAATGTTGTGAAAAGTGTGGAGGCGCAACAAAGTGCTCCACCAAAAATCGAATAGAGGCGTAAAGCGTAAGCCTCAAATTTTTTTTAAAAACTTAAAAAAACTTTATATATATATATACAAATAAACAAAAAATGCTTTATTGATGAAGCAACAACTAATAAGAAATAGAAAATCTCAAATAAATACTGAAAAATATCCACATATAAAAGTAATATTTACGCAACAACTTGATCTATGTAAGTATCTAAGAAATAAAATATGAGCGTTCAATGAAAATTTAGCAAAATCACTAACAATCAAATTCCTCAACATCATCATACAATGCACACAAATTCATCTAAAGTTCTAAACAAACATTAAGCTAATTTTTCATGCATGCTTATTTGAAAAATTAGTTCTATTAAACTACTAAAATCACACATAATAATCCATATCTAAACTTGGTCTCACAGACAAAAAAACAAACATTTTTATTTAACAATTTTTTTAATTTCCATGATCTAAGAATCAATTTCATGAACATACATAGTCACATGCATATTTGCAAATAATTACACAAACTGAAAGTAGCAATTTCACATGTTCGGTTTTTATATAAACAAACCAACGCTTAAACAAACTAACAAAATTAACATATACAATTTTTATATACAGTCAATTAATTGAAAAAAAATCCAGTCATTTTGAAGAAGAAGAAGAGGGAAAGAAAATAAAGAAGACAAAAAATGATGGAAGGACTGAAAGAAAGAGAACAAAAGAAGTAGGAGACTGGAAGGAGAAAAGGAACGGAAGAAACAAAAGAAGAAGGAAGAGGAGACAGAAAAGGAGGACAACAAAAGAAGAAGAACTGAAGAAGAAAATGAAGGGAACAAAAGAAACAGGAGGTGGAGGAGACGGAAAAAGAGGACAACAAAAGAAGAATTGAAGAAGAAAATGAAGGAGGGAAGAAGGAAACAACAAAAAGAATAAGAAAGAAGAGCGGAAGAATAAGCAGATGAACCAAAGAAGAATGAAAGAAGAAATAAGAGAAGATGGAGAAAAACGAAAGAAGGAGAAGAAAACAAAAAGAGGAGAGAGAGAGAGAGAGAGAGAGAGAGAGAGAGAGAGAGAGAGAGAGAGAGAGAGAGAGAGAGAGAGACCTAACCATCGGGTCTTCCCTTTTATTTTTTTTATAAGTTGGATTTGGGCCAAAGAGGGGTTTTGACCGATTTGATCCAATGAATTTGAGACATGCGCCTCATACCTTCGTTTCAATCTTTGATTATATTGTACATAAACCAAATCATTTAACTTCTGCAAAAGTCGGTTTTGCATGAATAAAAAAAAATATAAAGTTAAAATATATACAAACTGACAAATATTATTTAGTAGTAAATAATAATGTACTGTTTCAAAAGTACTCCAGTTATGTTCGCAACTAGATGCACTACATGTGAGGCCTAAGACTCGATCAACAAAGGTGTGGAGCTGAAGACAACCAATGCCAACGGAAATCCACCAATCCACTATAAGGAAAAATATCAAATCAGATGTAATTAAAGTACATAGGTTATAAAAATAATACAAAGCAAAAGTTATATGAAATTAAATCAACTTACCTGGCGTTTGCACTTCTTTTTCTTTGCTAACTCCATCCTGAAACACCCACTAGCAGTTCTATATTTTACTAGTTGTTCTACTAGTGCACATTGATCATCTTCGCTTTGAACAAGATGATTGATTTCATCATACAAGCCATTCTTTATCTCTTCATTTGACTCAATATTTTCATACTCATAATATAAGATAAATTCAAATATAAGTCTGTTGCATGCAAAGGATTATGCAATTGATTGCTCCATCTTTTATTGATTATCTCTCAAACCGGACCATATGTTACTTCATCATTGCACAAATTTAAATTTAAGTAAAAGAATTGCAAGTAACCATTATAAAAGCTAAGTTAAAATTTAAAAACAAAAATTACAATTAGTAGAATAAAAAAATTAACTTATACCTTTATTTGTTCCTTTGTGTAGTCCATATTTTCGTAAATATAACCCATAATAAGCTTTTTATCGTTATCAACCATTCAAAGCACATCAATCAAATGAGCCATTGTTTTAAGAGCCCAACTTACTACCTTCCAAAATTTTGAGCTCAAAAACATGCTTTCACTCTTTTACCATATGATGTTTATGAGAAACTGCATTTTGACCAACCATCTCCAATAAACCTCAAGTTTTTTTTGGAATTGTATATGCTTTCTAGGGTCAAAAACCTAGTAGCGAACATTGTCATTGCTGACCTATGTAGGTGCCTCCGTGTGTATGTTCTCATCATACTTAACCACTTGAGTATCTTTGTATATGAATATGACCAATTGCTTTGCTTTTTTAGAAATGTTCTTCAAATCTTGCAATTCTTCTATATCTTCCAACATCAAATCCACACAATGTGCAACACAAGTCCAAAACAAATGTTTTCTCTTCATAAAAAATTTACTCGCTTTGACGTAATATGAGGCATTGTCGGTAACAACTTGAACCACATTCTCTTCTCCAACTTCTTTAACAATAAGAAAATTTTCATCTTTAACTTCATTAGATGCATCAACTGACTTTTAAAACATTGTTCATAAGGGAAAATTAACCAAAAAATTGATTAGTGTTCGCCCTTTGGTATCAGTCTATCTATCCTTCATTATGATGCATTCGTATTTGGACCAATGCACTTTGTATTGATCCAATAACTCATTCGTTTTCTCAATTTCTTTCTTTAAAATTGGTTCTCGCAACTCGTGGTATGATGGAGACTTCATCGTTGGTCCAAATTGGCCTATGACTTCAATCATACTCTGAAATGAAGGCAACTTCGCTTTATAAAAAGGTATTCTCGCTTCATAAAACCACCTACCAATGTACTTGCACGCTGCTTTCCTTTCTTCTTTTTGAAGTGGTTCTTAACATTGATTGTTTGTTTCCTTTCCTTTCTTTCTCTGGATTACCTCGAAAGTACCGATCCATAGGTCCTTTTGCCTGTGGTGGTCTCAAGTCAAATGTACTACTCGACTGCCTCCCTATCTGCAGTAGGTTCTTCACCAGAATCGGAAGTGAAAAACATGTATTCAAGTCTTTCATATATATTAATTGTTTCTTTCTTATTTCTTTTATTTTTCTTCTTTGATTCCTCCATGTACTTAGAAAATGTACTTCTGTTGTCAAAATGCGAGTTTCAGGCATCTTGTAGGGAATCATTCGATGTCGGAACCATGTTATATAAAGAGTCTTTCCTAGGCACGGGGATTGCCGGGAAGGTTGGAGATTCGAGAAATGGTATTTGCTTGACTTCTACATTTGTTTTTTCACAAGCCTTCACGTTGCTTCCAATCCCAATTAGGTGTTGCTTTATTCTGTATATGCCTCCTTTATAAGTGATCCACGTTGAGAAACACATCACATAATTAAAATCTTTTTTATCCTTACAATAGACCCAATTCATGCTGTATCATTAGATTTTCGCTTCGAGTTATGCACATCTTTCAATTTTCGAAATGTCGAACATGGGGTGGACCCACTAGCACTTGCAAAAGAAGCCCCTTCAATTGTTGTTCTAAAGGATCTTAACAAAAAAATATGTAAATTTGCTAAATTAAAATGAGTAAGCAACATTTAATGGCTCATCTTCCTTTCTTGCAACAGTTAACATGCGTGTGGACCTCACATTGGTCATGGGGTGTATGGCCATTACTTTATACTCACTGTTACTGCTTGTGGTGCCCTCTAAGTTCACTGTTAGGCACCTATCATTCCAGCCTTGGAACCCACATCAGAATCCCCATAACAACAGGATGAGCATATACTTCTCTAAGAATTTGCTCCAAGCCAGTTGCCTGCAAATAAGGAGAGTCGAGCGATGTGTGCAGAGGTGCGAAGTGGAGGCCCAACGTGGAGAGGGCATGCACAAATGGTGGACCTGGTGGTGAGGCGACGAGGGGTCTCTGAGGGCTTCAGCGAGATGGTGAGGGGCGTGAGATGGGCAACATGCAGAGAGGGAGAGAGAGGATCATGTGAAAGGGCGTGAGAAAGGGTTTGGGGAGGGTTTTGAGAGACAATATATACGGTCAGGGAGAGGGCTCAGGTGAGGCTCGCCTTGCTTCGCCCGATGCTCTAGAGAGAGAGAGAGAGAGAGAGAGAGAGATAGAGAGAGAGAGAGAGAGAGAGAGAGAGAGAGCAGACCTGTCCAAAGGTTGAGGGGGTGCTCGACCTTTAACAGTGCTCAGCCTCCGGCAATGCTCCTACGATGGTCGGCCTCCGAGGGAAGGAGAGGGAGAGGGAGAGCGAGGGGAGAGAGAAGGAGAAAGAGAGGGAGCATGTGTTTTGGCAGTGAAAAGAGGTTTTAAATGCCCTTTTTTTGGCCGTTGGATCTAAATGAGATCCAAGGACCATAAAGATTACGTTTAGAGTAGGTATAAGCTGCGTTAGACACTGGCCAATTACTCCGTTGTCAAAAGCTGCGCCTAGACTGGCTAGGCATAGGGCCACCGCCTAGGCTTCTGGGTTTGGGCTGTAGGGCCTTTTTTTTACATAGGCTGCGTAGGCAATGCCTAGGCCGTTCCCGCCTAAGCTGTAGGGACATATTTGTCATGATTTAATTTTTTTTGTCTCCTTTCTTTTTTTCTTTTTCTTTTTCTTCTTCCTCCCGCCCCAAAAGCTTTCTTTTTTTATTCTCTTCTTTCACCCCTAGGTGAGGTAGTCTCTCAGTCTGATGTGCAGTTGCACACATATATATGTTTTATGTATAAATATATATAATTATATATATTAACATATCATAAACATATATTATAAATTTATAATATTTTATGTTTATATTTGTTAAAATATATGTGTATATATATATGTGTGTGTGTGTGTGTGTGTGTGTGTGTGCGCGTAGAATACCCAAAAGGGGGATTTTAGTCTTTTCTTATAGTTGTTTCTAGAAACAATTATTTTACTAAGTTAGATATTTTTTGTAACTTTTTATTTTTATTTTTTTTCTTTTTCTGAATCACATTTGGGGTAGAGTCGTTGGGACCTTCAACGGTCATAAATATGACTGTTGGGGGCTCCCAAGGACTCTATGTGGGAGTCCCCAATGGTCTCTCACCCCCTCCTTATTGTGTATAAAGAGGGGACTTCTCCCCTTGTATTTTCCATGCTTCTTAAGCTCTCTTAAATAAAGATTTTTATTCTTTACTTGTTGCGTTGCCTTTTTAAGGCTTTTGTATTGTTCCATCGTGGACACTTTGTTTGTATTTTCCTTGTGCCATCGTGCATGTCCATTGTTGGACTTGGTTAATGCTTGTTGCATTCTTGGATTATATTTTCGCATACTTCATTACATGGTATCAGAGCAAGGTTGTACTCTTGATTTTTGTTAAATCTATCTATTGATAGTTTGTGATTCGGGAATCTCTTCTATTCCTTTTGCTCATCCTCTCTCTAAGTCCTTATGGAGAATGGGCATAAGATTGATCTTTCCTTCAAGTTAAACGGCACCAACTATATGATGTGGGTATCCGCCATGGAGAACAACCTCAAGGGGAAAAAAGCTTTTGGGGTACGTGATTGGCTCAATTCCGAAACCACAACTCAAACTTACCAAAATGGGAGGACAAGAGAAGGCTTTAGAGAGAAATGCTCACATTAAAGCCATTGAAGATCACCAATTTAAGATAGAAGATTGGGAAAGTAAACATGCAAAAATCCTTGAATGGTTCATGAACAACGTGGAGCTCAAGATATGCGCCAACATAGCCAAATTCCGCAAAGCAAACGAGGTATGGTTTTTTATGAAAGATATGTATACTAAAAACGACCTTGCGAGACAATTTTTTCTTTAAGAAAAAATTTGTGCCATTAACCAAGAGGACATGACTGTTCGTGATTATTTTAGCACCCTTAGTCCCTTGTGGGATGAATTATCTCTTCTTGAACCCAAATGGGTTGCTAGTGAAGATGTTGAACTTAGAAGAGAACAAATGGAAAAATAACACTTTTTTCAATTTTTACACGGGCTTAGGCTCGAATATGAACAAGTTAGATCTTCCCTCCTTCATAGATCTAAGCCTCTTCCTTTAGAGGATGCCGTTGCCAAAATATGCCAAGAGGAAACTCTTCTTGGCATGATAAAGAGAGGAGATGAAGTTTTAGCCGTGTTCAAGTCCGACAATCATGTTAAAACTTATAAGCCTTTATACTTTGGAAGGCAAAATAACTATAATGGAGGCTATAGGAAAGCCATTTGCCATGAACCGAGACATATAAGGCTTAATTGTCCTAAGTTATATGAAACTCTAAAGAACAAAGTTGCTTCCGTCGAAGAAACTATACCAAGAAAGGAAGAACCAACCAAAGGAAAAAATTCTTTTTCACTAGCTCAATTATCGAAGGCACTTCAAATTCTACTCAAGTCTCCATCTACATCGAGTGTCGTCATTGCCGCTTCCTCACCTCCAGGTATTGTGAGGAAAGGACTTGGAATACATTTGGTTCAATAATGAACCAATACACATGCATATGATGTGCGGATATACCCACTAAAGGGGAAAACACAAGCACATAATGTGCTAACACATAAACCCACGAAAGGGGCAAAAATGCCTATAAGACATAAATTAATATTATTGAAGAGAAGAAGGGTGTAACACCCATTACAATGGAGCAAAAGCTCCTCCAAGAACTGAAAAATACAAGGGGGAAAGCCCCTATTTATAAGCCTTTGAGGAGCCACATAGGGGGCTCCCAAAGGAGTCGTTGGGAGCCCCCAAGGGTCACATTTGTGATCGTTGGGGGCTCCCCAACGACTCTTTGGGGAGTCCTCCAATGTGGCGCAAACCACGAAAAATAATTTTAGAAATAAAAAATAAAAATAAATAAAAGAGAAAATACAATCATATTCCAAAATGGAATATGCGTAAAAATAGGTAAAACGACTAAACTACCCCTACGACTAATATAGAAAAATCTACATTATATATATAATTAGGAAGATACATATACATATATACCATATATGTATATGTATCATATTATATATATATATAAAATATATCTAATTAAATAATTGATAAGTACATTTTAACACCCCCGCTCAAACTTTGCGTGGGAAAATGAAAAGATTGAAAAAAGTCGCAAGACTCCGAGAGGCTTCGGTAAGGATGCCATTGAAATTTGCAAATGCCTTCTTCCAATTGTCTTTTAATGGTGAACCCATTTCCCGATCTATCAAAGGTACTTTTTATCCCATCTCCAAGATCCTATGGAATAACAACAAAAAAACAAGTAAAAAATATCTTTGCACTTTACTCAAATGGAACATTCCTAACAAGATGAATTAATCAAAACCATATCGGGTGACTCACCCACAAACCAATGGTGCAAAAATATAACTTATGGATAGTAATTTAAAGCACATGATAGGATAATTACTTTAGCATGAAAAGAAAATTTAGAAAACCAATATTTCAAAATCATATATCATGTCAAAGAGAGAGAGAAAACGAATTACAAGAATGCATAATGCTTTCACAAGCTCTAAAAATGGACAAAACACAACCCCACAATGTGGAATAAAGCAATGGTCCGCCATGGGACCCCATAAGAAGCTTATAATGAAGTGCCAAACAAGAGAGAGGAAATCTCCAAGAGTAAGCACGGAAGCACGCACATAACAAGAGGCCACTAATGGGCAAAATAAACCACAAAAGTGGTCAAACACACAAGAGAGGTGGAAAAATATATTTCACTCATAAAAGGCTTCATAAAAAGCTTATAAAGAAACCATATTCATTTTGCAATGCATAATCTACACATTTCTCTATTTTAGTAGGGAACCTTACACATTTAGGAACATCTCACTCAAATGATTGCAATTATAAAAATTCATTTTGCATATTAAATACAAAGGTGGCCAAAACCATAAGCACTTAATATGAAGATTAAATGCTAAAAATTTTGATTTTAAAATATGCATATTAATGATATGATTCTCTTGTATCTTTAAAAGGCAAAATATGAATGAAATTTCACAATTCATCTATCACAAGCAATTACCTCATTAGTCCTCCAAAACCCACAAATCAAGTGTATAAGCTACTAGAACAAGAACATAACCATAATGCCATTAAAGGCCAAAACACACACACAAAGGTGTGTAAAAATACCTCTTGTCTACATATAATAATACTTGAAATGAGTGTATCAACGACAAGAACAAGAGTATACACGTCAACATGAACCAAAAGCATCTCTTGCCTACGTAAAAATACACTCAAGATCAATTATGTTCAGCTACTAGAACAAAAGTATCAAGCCAACCATGGGTTTAAACACAATACATCTCTTATTTACATAAAATGACACTTGAAATGAGTGAAAGAAACCAACCATGAGCATACATTTCAGCGACTAGAACAAGGACACAAATGCCAACATGGACTAAAATCACACACCATGGTGTGAATCAACGTGCCTTGTCTACATATAATAACACTCAAGACAAGTGTGTTCAGCTACTAGACCAAGAGAGCAAAGCCAACAAAGGGCTACCAACACACAAAGGTGTAATAAAAATCTTGTCTACATATGATGACACTTAGATAAGAGGTATAAAAGGAGAAGACTTTTGAGACAATAAAATTTGTAATGACAAACATATAGATAAAACCTTGAATATAACCAATAGAACAATATTTTTGAAAATAAATACGTGTGCATACGTACAACAAGAACATTTGAAACACTTGTGCACAAAAAGCGCAAAACACGAACTCACAAATGTGCAAATGTACTCATAAGATTCATAAACAACAAAAGGCTGGGCAATAGTCCCAAAACCCTTGATTTTAATATACCTTAAAACATTTAAGGTTCCAAACACCATATATCCATCACATTTATATATAAATAAGAGCATCCATAAGATCAATGGCCAAAAAAAGGAAAACGAGTGACACACTCATGATTAGAGATCATATAACAAATCATTTTAGAGTCCCAAGGTGCCCATAACTCACCTCAACAACCATCTTTAATATGACAAGTGGACAATCTAAAATGACATAACACAAGGTGCCCATAACTCACCTCAACAATAATCTCTAATATAACAATAAGGCCATAAAAAAAGATTGATACATCATATAACTTGTGATGGATAAAAATAAATGCCATAAAAAGAATGAACACTTAGGAAAATCATTTTCCAAATATGTGATTTTACAAAGAGGGCCGATTCAAAGGTCCAACATAATTAATCACAACAATATGCCTTATAACAATAATTTTGCATAAACACGAAATTATGTTCAATCATGATCATTATCAAAAGACTTAATAAACACAACATGAAATATTTAAGCAATGTCATGTGTGAGAACGGATTTGGAATAATCCAAGAATCAAATCAAGCCTTTATAAATTGCAATTATATGCATACCAAGATGTAGAATAGCAATAATCTTAAATGAGCAAATGTAGGACAACATGTAACAAGATATTATGCGCAAGATTCAAAAGAAAGAAATTGCAGAGGCTTTGAAGAAAATGAAATCAAGAAGGGCAGTTGGCCCAGATGGTATACCTATCGAGGCTTGGAAATGCTTGGGAGAGAAAGGTTTAGAATGGTTGACAAATCTTTTTAATTTGATTTGGCGAACAAATAAGATGCCTAATGAGTGGAGGAAGAGTACTTTGGTGTCTTTATATAAGAATAAGGGTGATATACAAGATTGCACAAACTATCGGGGTATAAAACTCATGAGTCATACTATGAAACTTTGGGAGAGGGTGATTGAGTCTAGGTTGAGGAAGGTTGTCACGATATCGGAGAATCAATTTGGTTTTATGCCTGGAAGATCAACTATGGAAGCTATAAATCTTCTTAGACAACTTATTGAAAGATATAGAGAGAGGAACAAAGATTTGCATATGGTTTTTATTGATTTAGAGAAGACATACGATAGAGTACCTAGGGATGTTCTCTGGTGGACAATGATGAAGAAAGGTGTTTCTCTCAAGTACATTAGTATAATTAAAGATATGTATGAAGGAGTAGTAACCAATGTCCGCACTTGTGGAGGGGTGACAACTAATTTTCCGATAACGGTTGGGTTACATCAAGGATCTGCTTTAAGCCCTTTCCTATTTGCGATAGTGATGGATGAGCTTACGAGATCAATTCAAGAAAATGTACCGTGGTGTATGTTGTTTGCTGATGATATTGTTTTGATTGATGAGTCTAGAGTTGGGGTTAATGCTAAGTTAGAATTATGGAGACAGACATTGGAAGCTAGAGGTTTTAAGTTGAGTAAGAGTAAGACTGAATATATGGAATGTCGGTTTAGTAAGCAACGAAGTAGTGATGGGAGTGTAGTGAAGCTTGGTGAGCAAGAAATACCGGTGAATGATTATTTCAAATATTTGGGATCCATTATTCAAAAGTATGGAGAAATTGATGGAGATGTAAATCATAGGATAAAGGTTGGGTGGATGAAATGGAAAAGTGCAACTGGAGTGCTTTGCGATCGTAGAATGCCATTGCGGTTGAAGGGAAAGTTTTATAGGACGACTATTAGACCCGCTTTACTATATGGTACGGAATGTTGGGCTGCCAAGAGACATCATATTCAAAAAATGAGTGTAGCTGAGATGCGGATGCTTAGATGGATGTGTGGAAATACAATAAAAGATAAGATTCGGAATGAGGAGATACGTAAGAAGGTAGGTGTTGCACCCATTGAAAATAAGATGCGAGAGAATCGTTTACGGTGGTTTGGACATATTCGGCGAAGGCCTAATGATGCTCCAGTTAGAAGGTTGGAGAAATGGGAAAATATATTAGTTAAAAGAGGTCGGGGTAGGCCTAGGAAGACTTGGATGGAGATGATAGGAAAGGATATGAATGCTTTGAACCTCACCGAGGACATGGCATTGGATAAAAATGATTGGAGGAAAAGGATTCATGTGGAAGACCCAAAATGAATTTCTTTTTTGGTTCATATCGCTGACCCCAATTGTTTTGGGATGAAGGCGTAGTTGTTGTTGTTGTATGTAACAAGATATTGCGGAAGCACTTACAACGATAAAATAAACAATCTCACAAGTTCACAAAGGGACAAAACAAGCCTTAAAGAAGGCAATATAAACATCTCTTTATTGAAAAGAGAGAGAGAGAGAGAGCTCTCAAGCATTCATAAAGATGGTAATATTTGAAAAGTCTCATAAAAACCAATATTGTTATTTAAAAAGAAGCTTATAACAATCATGAAATCTTCTCAAAGAGTATATACTCATAAGAAGATTCACAAGGATCAAAAGGCCTCTCAAAGAGAGATTCAACAAAAAAGATCCCTAAATGAGGGTACATACGAAAGGAAGAGGGAAAACTTTATTAAAGTGAAGAAAATCCCAACAAAAAAGAATAATAGGATTGCGTTATGGCCTAAATCTATAAACAAAAATTCATAATATTATTAAAAACATATGACTTAATAGATTATAACCAACTCCTAATGTAATAAGTATGCAACATTAACGAAGACCATAAATTTTATAATAAAACATATTCTTGAAATTGAATTTAAGAATAACCATATTTCATGAGATCATTTTTAAAACTTAATTCAATCGGTATTATAAAATGCCTTCTTAATCAAATATTGCTCATATGAAAAAGAACTCATTAGGTAGGAAAATAAAAAATTAATAAGACGTTTTTCATAGTTAATATATGTCAATCATTTTTCAAAGACACATGATATTACGAAAAGCCTCATATAGGACATTTTAGAGGATAAACACATACCTTTAATACTAACCAACAATTATGATGAGAGTATGTGAGCAATGCTACATATCTCACAAACATTTTACTTTTAAGATAACTTTCTTAAGACTTATTTTTCAAGAAAAGACATACGAAAGAGAATAATATACAAAAAAAAGTTCATTGGAATGTTAAGAATCCAAACTCATAATGACAAGGAGAACACATATGCAAAACATATCTAATTCTTCATAATGCACAATACTTAAAGAAATATAATGAATACCAAATAATTTTAAGAAACAAAAGAGAGAAATGAGAACTTCACCATTTTTCTTTAAAATTTCTTGAATAACACGCTTCTCAATGCAACAAAGAGCAACTCGATCCCAACCTTGCTCTGATACCATGTGAGGAAACGGCTTGGAATACATTTGGTTCAATAATGAACCAATACACATGCATATGATGTGCGGATATACCCACTAAAGGGGAAAACACAAGCACATAATGTGCTAACACATAAACCCACGAAAGGGGCAAAAATGCCTATAAGACATAAGTTAATATTATTGAAGAGAAGAAGGGTGTAACACCCATTACAATGGAGCAAAAGCTCCTCCAAGAACTGAAAAAATACAAGGGGGAAAGCCCCTATTTATAAGCCTTTGAGGAGCCACATAGGGGGCTCCCAAAGGAGTCGTTGGGACACCCCAACGGTCACATTTGTGACCGTTGGGGGCTCCCCAACGACTCTTTAGGGAGTCCTCCAATGTGGCGCAAACCACAAAAAATAATTTTAGAAATAAAAAAGAAAAATAAAAATAAAAGAGAAAATACAATCATATTTCAAAATGGAATATGCGTAAAAATAGATAAAATGACTAAACTACCCCTACGGCTAATATAAAAAAATATATATTATATATATAATTAGGAAGATACATATACATATATACCATATATGTATATGTATCATCTTATATATATATATATAAAATATATCTAATTACAATAATTGATGAGTACATTTTAACAGGTATGTCTTCTTGGATCATTGATTCAGGAGCTTCTTTTCATATGACACCTCTTGGGAGTGTTTTATCTGAATTATGCACTAATTTAAAAACCTCTTATGTTTCAACTGCTGATGGAACATCTTTATAAATTAAAAGTGTCAAAACTTTAAATTCTTTTAAAATCTTTTTTGTGCCAAATGTAAGAGTTCCACAACTAAATCTTCTTTCCTTTTCTCAAATTTTCGATCATGGATGTGGCATATCCTTCTCATCTAAGGGTTGCCCCGTGCAGGATTTTCGGTCTAGGAAGCTGATTGGGTAAGGTCATAGGAAGGGAGATCTCTACTACATGAAATATTTAAATCTTCCGACCAACTCTTTTTGTAATTATGTCCAAGATAAAAATATTGAAATTTGGCGACATCCAAGTTTCTTTAAGGTGTACCTTTTTCTCTTTGGGAAAAAATTTTGTAATGAAAAAATTTTGCTTGTAAGGATCAAGGTTTTAAAACCCGTGACTCGGAACTCGACTCGTTCTTTATTGACTCGTGACTCGGCGGGTCAACTCGGTGACTCGGACCGGGTTTTGTTAACTTTTGATTTTAAAAGAAAAACAATATATAATTTGTCTGAAACCATGTTTTTGAGTAAACATAGTCTCCAAATGTCTGTAAGAATATAAAAACAACTGCAAAGAGCTATAGAGGTTTGCTTGAATAATTGAATTTGATATCTATACAAGCACTTTGACTAATTCATGACTTGAATTAGAGGATTTGGTCACCGCTACTACCTAAGGTTCCTAAAATGGCCAATCATATATGCTAGCTTGTTTTAAAAGTTTTAATTCCCTCTCTAACAAATCCATAAATGTAAAATAGGGATATATGTGCATATTGAAAGTTTACAGAATGCCCAATATCAACATAAATAAGCAATTTTCTCTCATGTATAAAACTATGCAGGAAATATATTAATGGCACAACTATAAAAAGACTACTAATATTTTAATATGTACAATGCTTGTTCACATAACAAATGGATGATGAAACCTAAATGTGACTTCCCATAGGCACAGTTGACCTGCCATATATAGTGAGAATCATTTCTTTAAAATATTTTGCTAGAATAAGTTGATAACACAGGGTGAACAATAGTTCGAACAATATGGCGATTTTATTCTATGGATTTAAATGCTTTTTTATCTTTAAATGCTTTTTATTTTCTTTTTTATACAAAATCTGGGGGTAACCCTTGTTAAAATATATGTACTTATATATTTCGAAACTGTAATTTGAAACTCAAAAAACAATTTTCAAACATCCCAAAACTCGCCCGAGTCAGGCCGAGTCAAGCCCGAGTTTTGGCAAACCGAGTTTGCCTTGTCGGGTTGACTCGCTGGAGGGGCGAGCCGAGCCGAGTCAACGAGTTGACTTTGCGAGTTTTAAAACACTGGTAAGGATTGTATCTTTGGAAAAATGAAATCCACTCCCTTTCCAATTAGGTTTTTCATTTCTAAGAGACCTTTTGAATTAGTGCATTCGGATGTGTAGGGACCTATTTCATATGATTGTCAAAAATCAATTTTCAAGCAACATCTCTATCTTTAGATCCGATTCGGGTGGTGAATATTTGTCAAATGAGTTTCAAAATTATTTAGAAACAAATGGAATTTGTCATAAAAAATCATGTACTAGAACTCCCCAACCAAATGGATTAGCCGAAATGAAACACAAACACATCTTGGAAACCACTAGGACACTACTTATTTCAAAAGACATTCCAAAAAGTTTTTGGGCCGAAGCTGTTCTAACATCAACTTATTTAATAAATAGAATGATCTCATCGTCTTTACAAAACATATCCGCCTATGAAAAATTATTTGAACCCCCGACTTCAATAGATTAAGGATTTTTGGTTGTAAGTGCTTTGTGCTTTTTCATAAAAGAGATAAATTGTCTCCAAAAGCTATTGAATGTATATTCTTAGGTTATGGAGAAAACCAAAAAGGATATAGATGTTTCGATCCCCAAAACAACAAGCTATATGTTTCTAAGGATGTAACCATTTTTAGAAAATGAAAATGGTTTTGAGAAGACCAACGACAACTATGAAGTTGAATATACCTTTTTATTTGATCTTTTACCACAAGAAGAGTTGAACTCTTTTGATAATTCTTTGATTGATTAAGGGGATAACCCCCTAAATGTCAATGAAAATGACAATGAAAATATGGAAGAAGAAATACATATAAATGATGATATTGTTGATAGACCTATGCAAACTTATACTCGGCGTGATCAAAGAAATCCTCTCAATGCTTTAGAAAAATATTCTCAAAATTCAAACTTAGAGGAAACCTCTCTTAAGAGATCCAATCGTATTTTCAATCCACCAAATAGATTTGTATCCTACGACACATTAACACCAAAATATAGGTCATGTTTAATTGCATTACATTCATTTCATGAACCATCTCATTATAATGAAGCAAAAAATCTTCCGCAATGGGTTGAAGTTATGAATTTAGAACTTAGTGCTATTGAAAAAGCTAAAACTTGGGAGATAATTTCATTACACATAGAAAAGAAATCTATAGGATGCAAATGGGTTTTTAGAGTTAAGACCAAGAGTGATGGGTCTTTAGAACGTTACAAAACTAGACTAATGGTTAAGGGATATTCTCAAGAGTATGGTATTGACTACGAATAAACATTTGCCCCGGTTGCCAAGATGACTAGTGTTAGGACTCTCATAGCCGTTGCATTGATTAAACATTGGCCCATTTATCAACTAGATATGAAAAAATCTTTGTTAAATGGTGAATTAAGTGAAGAAGTTTACATGAATCCTCCGTCGGGGGTTTGCATTGGAAAAAAAAAATTCTTAAACTTAAAAAACCTTATATGGTCTAAAACAAACTCCAAAAGCTTGGCATGATAAATTTAGTAATGTGATGACTTATCTGGGTTTTCATTCGTGTTATACTGATAGTGCTCTTTTTGTGAAAAATATAGGTTCTATGGTGGTTATTCTTCTACTTTATGTAGATTCTATGATTATTATTGGAAGTGATAAGCAAGGAATCAATGGCATTAAGAATATTTTAAAATAAAATTTTGACATGTTTGATTTAGGATTCTTAAGATACTTCTTAGGTATTGAAGTTGCGTATTCTCCAAGAGGGTACATTTTTTCTCAAATGAAACTTGCTCTTGACATTTGTACTAAGTCTGGTATTTCAGATGATAAGAAGATATAAACCCCTAAAGTCATTAATGCCAAATTGAAGTTGGAAGATGGGACTCTACTCAAAGATCCTGATCCTTACCGCCAATTTCTTGGATCGCTTACATACTTGTCCATCACTTGGTCAGACATAGCTCACGTAGTTCATTCAGTCAGTCAGTTTCAACATGCTCTTACCACCACTGTTCACATGAGTGCTGTTTTAAGAATTATCAGATGTATCAAGAATACTATAACCAAGGAGGTTTTTATTTTTTCATCCTCTTCATTTGATTTATATGCCTATACCGATGCTGATTAGGGAGGAAATCCCAATAATAAAATCTCAACTACAGGGTTCTGTGTATTTTTAGGTGACTATGATTTCATGAAGATGCAAGAAGCAACACAAAATATCTCTATCTTCAACTGAAGCCGAATATCGTGCAATGACCACTACGACCATAGAACTTGTGTGGGTTCGAAGTCTTCTTAGTGACATAGGCATAATCATCTCCACACATTCGAAGATGTGCTGTGACAATAAAAGTGTAATTTACATCGTAAGCAATAACACCTTCTATGAGCGTACTAAGCATATTGCGATGGACTGTGTACGTGATGAATATCTGCGAGGAACTATTACATTGCCATATGTCACATTAGAGTATCAGTTGGCGGATTTCTTCACCAAAGCTCTTCTTGCTTTTCATTTTATTTTTCCTTTTAACAAACTTTCGGTTATCTCCTCGTAAAGTTTGAAGGAGGGGGTTAAAATATATATATATATATAGTCTTGGGATCCCACCTTAGGGTCGTTGGGACCCCCTACGACTCTATGTGGGAGCCCCCAATGGTCTCTCACCATCTCCTTATTGTGTATAAATAAGGGACTTCTCTCCTTGTATTTTCCATGCTTCTTAAGCTCTCTTAAATAAAGATTTCTATTCTTTACCGGTTGTGTTGCCTTTTTAAGGATCTTTTATTGTCCCATTGTGGACTTCTTGTTTGTATTTTCCTTGTGCCATTGTGCATGTCCATTATTAGACTTGGTTAATGCTTGTTGCATTCTTAGATTATATTTCTGCATACTTCATGACAATATTATATATAATTATATATATATACAAATATCTGTGTACTTAATTTATATATAATTTATAAGCGTAGGAGCTATCTATTTGACTGTTTTTATGTAATATAATTTCTTTACAGTGTTCGACAACATATTATTTATTTATTGCTTATTGTTGATTGATTTTATGTTGTATACATGTTTGTTATTAATTTTAGTAGTTTGTTTACATATTTTGTATGTTTTTTAAAATTTTTTTATTTGAGATACCGCCTAGGCCTCACGTAGACTTTTTAAGGACTCACCGCCTGCCTAGCGGCTTTGACAACTAAGATTACTCCACAAATATATATATATATATATATATATATATACAAACACAGAATATTATAAATTTATAATATATGTTTATGATATGTTAATATATATAATTATATATATTTACACAGAAAACAGATATATATGTGTGCAACTGCGCATCAACATATGTGTATTTGGACTGTGGGTGCATGTGAAGTGTGAATTCTGAAAAAGAATATTAAAACAGATCATATATGAAGTACACACGGATATAACTCACACACATATATAACTCAGAAATATAACTCATAAAGACACAAACATAACTTAGAAACAATCAACTAAAAATATAACTCACAAACATAACATCGGAACCAGTCAACCACAAAATTAGCTAAGAAATATTACTCAGAAATAGTCAAATAGATTATATATCAACAAATTATTTATATTAATTACATAGATACAATATTATGTATAAATAAATTCTATTAAATTACAAACAGATTATATATAAATTACAGTGCATACACAAATATATTTATATATAAATACAATATCTATAATATATAATATGCTGAAATACAATATATATATATAACATATATAATATAAACTGTAGTATAATTAACAGGAAGAAGAAGGAAAAAAGGAAGAGGAAGGAAAACAAATGACAGACATGCACAGTAACACACACACACACATATATATATATATAATATAATATAAACAGAGAGAGATGCACAAAAACATATCAGTATAATAAAAAAAATATGAATTCGGACTTTCACAGAAAAAATCACAGAACCACAGTGACACGCATATATATTACATAATAAGTAATAATACTAAACATGCTTTTGGGATTTTATAGAAAAAATTCACATAAACAAATAAAAATTCAGAAAGTAATAAATATGCATATATCAACAAAATTAACATGCTTTCAGGCTTTTATAGAAAAAATTAATCAGCAAAACTAACTATGCATGCTTTCATAGAAAAATAAAAATTCAACTAATAAAAATTTGGAAAAATGAAAACATACAATTAAAAATCAAACATATATAAGAGGCGGAGGAAGAAGAAGAGGGAGGAGGCGAGCGGAAGGGAGGAAAAACAAGGGAGAATAGAGGATAAGAGGAAGAAACAGTTGGGGAAGTAGAAGCGGAGGAAGAAACAGTTAGGGCAGAAGAAGCGGAGGAAGAAGGAGAAGAGAAGAATGAAGATGGGGAGGAAGAAGAAGAGGGAGCAGGCGAGTGAAAGGGAGGAAGAACATGGGAGAAGAGGAAGAAACAATGGGGGAAGAAGATGTGAAAGAAGGAGAAGAGTAAAATGAAGAGGGGGAGAAAGAAGAAAGGAGAGGAAGAAGAGGGGGCAAGAAGAAGGGGGAAGAATGGAGCGGAGGAAAGGAAGAACGAGAGAGAGAGAGAGAGAGAGAGAGAGAGAGAGAGAGAGAGAGAGAGAGAGAGAGAGAGAGAGAGAGTACCTGTAGGTGAGCCGTGAGCTAGGTCTTCTTCTTCTTCTTTTTCGTCTTCTTAGTGCAAAAGACAGAAAGATAGTGAGAATGAGAGAGACAGACAAAGAGACAAAGAGGGAGTGAGAGAAAGAGAGAGGAGTGTGTATGACGTATCTCTTCTTGTTCTTGCTGCAAAAGACAGAAATAAAGAGAGAGGAGCATGTACCTCCTCCTCCTCTTCTTCTTTGTCTTGCAAAAACTCGAGAGGCAGAGAGAGAAAGGGAACACGAAAGGGTGACAACCCTCTTTATAGGTCCACCGTGGTCAACAAAAAAATGGACAAAGAAGGTTACATCGCCCAGGCGGTCCCTGCCTCGGTGATGCCTCGGCGGTAAAATAGGGCCTCACTTACCAAGGTCGACTGGGCGGTGGGGTTGCGCCTAGGTCTTCTAGGTCACCTTTGACAACTAAGATTTTAGATTAAATTTTACTTTATTTAATTTGCAGGGCCACCTTTGTCAGCCCATGACTTGGCCTGTATCCGACCTGCTAGCTAGGCCAAACTCAAATGTTTCTAGCCCAGGTCTGACCCAAACTGAACTTGGTGTCCTATTGCTTGTGGGCCACCCAATTGGTTGCCCACCCCTATGTCTACATCGATAATGCTAATAAATGTTAGCCACAAAATTTATATCTCATTAGACATGTTTTATGTAAAATACTACACTAAATGCAACTTTTCTTCCACGGTTGTACACTCACATTCACAAATAGTTATTTAATTATTAGTCATCATGCATGTCGAATTTTCATTTGTGCATGGTAGTAAAAGATTACGAATTTGATGGAAAAGGACTAAAAGCTTCAATATAGTACAAAGGTAAAGTTTATTTGTTTAGGTTTCCGGGGTAGGCATGCACACAAGCCGGGGTTGGAGCTGAGCTTGGCATGTTCGAACTCGGCTCGGCTCGACCCAAGCCTAGGCCAACCTTGCTGGAACCCAACTCGTGTCAGGTACAAAGTTTGGTCTGGCTTGGGTCGGTTCGACTGAGCTCGAGAAGCCTAACAAGTCTGGTTCGTCTCGACCCACTCCGAAACCCTAAGCCCCTTTGATATATATATATATATATATATATATATATATATATATATATATATATATATATATATAGAGAGAGAGAGAGAGAGAGAGAGAGAGAGAGAGAGAGAGAGAGAGAGAGAGAGAGAGAGAGAGAGAGAGAGAGAGAGAGAACTTACCAAGCCCGTTGCTATTAGCCTATTGCAGGTTGTAAGGCGCTGGGCCGCTGGTGTCATTGCCATAGGGAGAGCTGGAGCGGTGAAGCCATGACCATCAGGAGGTGAGGAGAAGTAGGCGCTCCAAACCGATAGCAACGAACAAGCACTGGGCCACTGGTGTCACTATCACAAGGAGAGCTAGAGTGGTGGACCCATGTCCATGGGGAGCAGCCCCAAATCAGCAACAACAAACAGGCGTTGGGGAGAGCTAGAGTGGTGGAGCCATAACTATGGGATGCGAGGAGGAGGAGCCACAAACCAGCAACAACTAACCCTAGCAGAGCAACTAGAAAGGAGGTGAGGAAGGAGATGCGGAGGAGGTCCAGGAGGATGGGGGCCATGTGGCATAACAACGGCACAAGGGAGAAGAGTGAGCTGAGAAGCAAACCGAATGAAAACCTAGCCCTTGCCCTCATTAAAATGCCCTTTATATAACCTTCATCTAAACTGTTGATCGATTTATTATCAATGATTCAGATTAAAAACTATATGCATATATATTATATTATACATAATTATAAATCAAACCTAGTCAAGCTTACCGAGCCCACTAGGTCGATCGAGCCCGGTCTCGTTTACCCGACCGAGCCTGAACTAGTGTCCAGACTTGGCTAATTTATTGAACCGAACGAGCTTTGGGTCCGGCTTATCCGAACCGAGCCCGAGCCAACCTAGTTCGTTGTGTATGCCTATTTTGGGGTATGGGTATGTATATATTTTTTTTGGTTTAGATGAGGGTTATCTTAAGCATGGTTGTAAAGATTTCTGGGTTATCCTGTGGCTCAACCAAGCTCACTTGAGTTGGATAGTTCAAATTTGGGCAAAATTAGCTTTTGACATGATAGCTTTTAACTTGTTCGTATTGGCCCAAGTCATGAATTTGCCCATGATTCATGACTTCTTCACGTTTCAACTAAGCCGTGTGTTGACTCATTCCAAGCTGACTTGGGTGAATCATGACTAGGTTATATTCATTTATTTTTTTTATTTTTTTATTTTTCTACACTTTTATTTTTTATTTTTCATGTTGTACAAAAGAGACCGTGATATTTGTTTTCCATTTATCATGTATGCTTGTTTAATTTTCGACCATTTCCTTATACGTACGCTTGATAGTGGAGTCGCCTCTGAGTCAATCCTTCCTGGGTCACTGTCTCAACTTGGTGGACCTGAGATGAATCTTGAGTTTGTCAGCGAAGCTTTTAAGCAAGTGAACCGGGGAGAAAAAATGTCGCTTTTTAATTTTGCAACTCTGGTGTGCTGAGGAAATATGGAAGAAACCTGATCAATAATTGCGATAGCTGCAGTGGAGCTCTAGGCATGCCAAGTGAGAGGCTTGACTAGTTGAGCCTAGAATCACAGGCTTTGTATTCCTTCACCTAGGCCTCTCTATGCAACAAGGTGTCATGAACTTTTGATAACCATGACTTGAAGTCGAAGAAATAGTTTGGTTTTAGCATGATGTTCCAAGAGCCATATCCAACACGAGAGATGATGTATGAGCAAAAGCTTTCCTATCTTGTGGGCCTTGTCTTCAACTTGTTGGTTAATCAATTTATGTTTGGAGTTTTTGGCTATTTTTCGTTATGAAAGATGAATTCACAAGGGCGTGCAGAAAAAATGGAAAAAGTTTACTGATCCATTTTTTCTTAAAAAATTCAATGATGTTTATACCCAAAGAAAGTGGGAAAAAGAAAATATCAGTAGGAAAAGGAAAGACCGTTTCAAGAGAGAGGTGGATGCCATGTTTGCTAAATGAATGCATAAATGAAAACAGAAGTGATGTTAATGAGTAATATTTCATTATTCATCCATTTTTAGTAATTCTGACCTACGGATTGCCTTATCATGGTTCATTTGTGATAGAAACATACATTGCAATAAAAAATAAATATTTGAATACATCTTAAGATAAAAATGAACAGTTCAGATTACACCAAAATGTAATTATAAAAAGAAAGCCTTCCACATCCAATTTGTTAGACTAAAAACATGATTTGGACTAAATAAACAATCCTATGCCCAGCCACATTGTCAGACCTGATTAAAAATGCATAAGATTGTGTGAATGAACTCATTGATACTGTTCACACAGCTGCATATATATATATATAGATAGATAGATAGATAGATAGATAGATAGATAGATAGAGAGAGAGAGAGAGAGAGAGAGAGAGAGAGAGAGAGAGAGAGAGAGAGAGAGAGAGAGAGAGAGAGAGAGAGTTCCTGAATGCCACATGGATAGGGTCACTGCCCTTGGATTTTGTTATGCATCATGGCTGGAAAGCTGCCATAGACTGACCTGATGCTATGAAAATGCTTGCCATAAGTTTCTCTTTGTTTCTGAATATAAAAGGAAGAGATGCATTCAACTATTCCTGCTTATTTAGCTGGATCATTGTCATATCCTGATTCCTATATCTCTAGCTGATAAAATTAAATGGGAACCTTACATTTTGTGAATTAATTAATGCTGTCCAATATACCAGTTTGTGCTTAAATTTATTGTGTTTTTGAAGCAGCACAACCATTGGAGTGCCTTCTTGGGACAACACTTTTGGCGTGTCTCACTTGTGATATACAATGAGTTCTTCGGGATTAAAATGCTTCACATTTTGACTTCACAGCAAGCATGGTCTTTCTCTTTCAGGTTTAGAATTGATGTAAACTTGGTTTGTTAGAAAAAATTGTTGTAAGCAACTTGAGTAGGATTTCACCTAGTTCCATTTCTTCATTTTAGGCCTCTTCCATCAAGTTAAACCGGGTTTGCTCTTTTCCCCAGTTTGTGGATTGCTTCGGAGCATATCGGTTGTCTGATGTCCATAAATAGTATTAATAGTTTTTGAGAAACATCAACATATTTAAAAAGGGCTAATGTTTTTACATTTTGTTTTTTTCATGTACTCTCTTAATTGTTCTTAGATTGCAACATTAAATTTGCTTCTTTTCTTCTTTTTTAAGGTAATACCATACTTCTTGCATCTTGAGATACCTTTTGGCTGATCAATCTTTGTGATCTTTCTATACATAGTGCTACTTCACCACCTTCGTTTGCGATGGAGGTTTTTGTTCAGTGTGAAGGGGAACCTCGATTTAGGCGTCTTTGCCAGCCTTTTCTATATTCTCATTCCTCATCAAATGTCTTGGAAGTTGAGGTATGTACATACTCTTCATGCGGGCATATGTGTATAAAAAAAAGCAAACCTCTAAAATTTAGCATTACAAATTAGTCTTTTGGAATACTAAATTTTAGAGGTTTGCTTCAACCTTTTGACATTTGTCGCCAATGTGGAAATTATAGTATCTTTCATCCATCTTGAAATTTACTTGATCATGGGCTTATTGCGAATGCTATGGTAATCCTATCAGGATCAAACAATCATTGATTGGAAATTTTCCAGTTTCATTATCCACATAAGGATGATTGGGTCTCTGTGACTTGTATAGTAGGAGAATCGCCTAGGCTTTTCAAATGGCTTGTTTTTGCAATTAAGATAGAAGTTACACAATCAGTTTCTGAATCTCTTCAAAATTTAGGAAAAGTTGAAACTTGAAAGTTTAACAATTTACGTAGTGGTGAATATGAAAGCTCAAATCAAACTTGATCAACCAAGGTAATATTTCAAGTTTCCTTTTATCCTATAGAAAAGGCCAAATGAAAATGAAGAAAAGAGTCAACTGTTAAGAGAATCCAAGAATATCTTTGATTCTTTTCTTTTATTTTAAACTAAGATGAATAGTGTTGGAACATATTTGTAACTACTCCCATCTTCATTATACTAGGACAATGTCTTGTGTATTCTTGAGAAAACTTGTTATTTTACATAGGCATCTAGTGACGTGTGCAATACACCTCTCAACAATGTGTGACCTTCTTGACTGTGGGCAGTGGTGCAAAATTATACATAGACAAAAGTTGGCCTTGAGGAAAAACACTTCTTAGTGCTATTTAATAGTAGCTGTCTACTATGGCTTAGATTATGCTGATTACAGCTGGTTCTTGCTCTTACAAGGGAGCAAGGAATCTGCAATGATGATACAAAGTATAGTAAATCCTGTATTGTTCATAAATCCTTCTGAAGGTTGAATTTGTGGGTGCTTTCAGCTTTAGTGAAACAAAGCAACAAGTAGAAAACACAATCTCATGTGTGTAGCAGGTAAAAGCAACTTCCTTCATTGACTATCACTCATAAATTGGCTAAACAGGCTCCTGGCATATACTACATCCGGTCTTAAAAGGCCAAGTGGGTAAGGCTATGAATAAGCTTCTATATATCAATCACTAGATGGATCTGTTCTTAGTCAGATGTAAAACTAACAATTTTCAGTTTTCACCTATTTTTGATGTGTTCCATTTTGCTTATGTCCATAATAATTCAAGTTCTATCTGGACCTACTGTTTACTCATGGTCAAATAACTTAAATTTCATGTCTTGTTTGCAGGCAGTTGTTACAAACCATATTGTGATCAGGGGCAGCTACCGCAGCTTAACTTTGGTGGTTTACGGGAACACTGCAGAAGATCTTGGACAGTTCAGCATCGACTATGATTTGGATAATTCTCTGGCAACCCTTGTTTGTTCACCTCTAGATGGAAAGCTTGAGGACCTCCCGCCAGCGCTGCGGATTAGTAAGCCAGTATTTGAGGAATCCATTACTTGTCTGCAAACATTGTTTTTAGGACGACAAGAATCAGATTCCTCTTTGGAAATAAGGCAGCTACTTTGGTTAACTCTCAAGCTATTTAAGATGGTCTCCCATGAGAACAGCCTCCATGAAGTTATTAGCACAGTGTTAGCAGCTGTATCATCGGTTGTTTCTCTTGATTTCTTTGGTGCAGTGATCCCTCAGAACCACGATAGGCAAGCTAAGGATGTCAAAAAGAAATCACAGGATATTGTTATTGAAGCTATAAATGAGCTTTGTGAACTCTATAAACTTGAAATAGGGGATCCATCTGCTGAAATGGAAGAATTTGTTGATCTTAACGATGAGGCTGAACAACTCACACATAAGCTATTGTTTGATTCAATGAATCAGATTCTTTCTCCAAATAAAGTGACCATTGGTTCTGGGTTCTCTCTGCTTTCTGAGGTAATCTGGTCCATCCTTTTCATCTGCTTCAGGAACTAGTTGGGGCAAATGTTACCCTTGTACTAATGCGTCGCTTGAACTTGATATTGTTATGTTCTTTTTTGCAGAATGAACTAACAATCATTAGATTGAGCATGGTTCTGATACTGTGCTCTAGCAGAGAGGGTTGCATTCAATTTATTAATGGTGGTGGAATGGATTATCTTTCATGCTTCTTCCTTGGCGACATGCCAAGATCAACAGGGATTACCCTGATGCTGCTTGGGGTCATTGAGTGTGTCACAAGGCATGCGATTGGCTGTGAGGTTTTCCTGGGTTGGTGGCCTCGTGAAGAGGAGAATGTTCCTGCTGGCACTAGTGAGGGTTATTGTTATATTTTGAAGCTATTATTGCACCGGCAGCGACATGATATTGCCTCGCTTGCAATGTATGTTCTGCATCGCTTGCGTTTATATGAAATTGTAGCTAAATTTGAGGTGAGTTTCTATTTCATCAGAAGTGCACACATGCCTATATACAAATTCTGTTTTTAGTGTTTGTGTTGTGGACAAAATTTGCTTTCCAGTCTGCAGTGCTTGTCTCTTTGGAAAGCTCATCAAGTGTTGATGAAGGTTATATGGAGAAGTTAGATGTGTTATCCTGTGCAAACTCTGAAGCAAAGAAACTTATGGTCAGTCTCTGCATTTATACAGCTGTTTAAATTATGATTTATCTACCTTCCAAGTTCTCCATTTCTGAATCATTTGACCTTGAAAGTGTAATTGCAGAAATTGCTAACAGTAAGTGGGCCAATTGGGGATCCTTCACCAGCTGCATATGCAAACAAGTCAATATTTCTTGGCCAAGAAGGTGGAATATTGTCATACAAAGAAACAGTGAAATTAATTGTATCCTCTAAATATTGTTCAGAAAATCGGGAAATTGATAGCCACTATCTATCCCTTTTGAAGGTATGTGCTACAATTGTCATCCTGCATTTCCCTTACTATCCCTGAGGGTGATTGAAGCTTCTCAGATAGACGTATTTTGGTATAGTATTCATGATATGGGCAGTATAGAATTTCTTTTAGATTTGGCAAGCAATATGATGTTTGTTCTATTATTGTATGTGAAGTTCTCCATTATTCACAACCTTGGAAATTGTGATATTATGATCATGGAAACGGTGTACAAGTTACATGGTCCTTTTAGAGTTGGGTAATTGACTTGAAGGATGTTGATGTCCTTCCAAGGCATGGGCTACAATTGTCATCTTGCATTTCCCTTACATATCCCTGAGGGTGATTGAAGCTTCTGAGATAGACGTATTTTGGTATAGTATTCATGATATGGGCAGTAAAGAATTTCTTTTAGATTTAGCAAGCAGTATGATGTTTGTTCTATTTATGTATGTGAAGTTCTCCATTATTCACAACCTTGGAAATTGTGATATTATGATCATGGAAACAGTGTACAAGTTACATGGTCCTTTTAGAGTTGGGTAATTGACTTGAAGGATGTTGATGTCCTTCCAAGGTGGCCTGTGTCTAAAGCATAGTTTCCTCTTTGAAATGTATGCTAGCTTGTGCTGGTAACTACTAATTGTTTAAACAGATATCCAATATATGGGTCGATTCTTGTGAAGCCTTAGGGGAAATCATGGTTGCTCCTGTTTGTTTTGTTGGTCCCTGAAGTCAAACCTTTAAGGGGGAATAACTTGATATGTGATGTCTAACAGTGCCATATTGGTTTATCAAATTAGTATTTTCTTTTCCATATTGGTCATACTTGTGTTGCTCAAAAGCTGAAAAGATAGGGTACTGTTCTACTGTGGCGTTATATGTCTTTTAGGACCTTTATTCTTTCAAGGTTTATATTCATTTTTTTCCTGCTCATGTCATCTTCCTGTTGTTGATGATTTCCATTTATCTTTCCTGGTAGTTGATGCAATTGCGAGTATTGGTATTGTCATTATTTTTATTATTTTGTTCCTGTTCTCGTCATTTGGTGACATTTAAACTGCTATTGAATTATTTCCTAGTTTTGGGAATTATAAGTGTTATCTGGTGAAATAGTGAGACTCTGCGACAATGGATGGTTTAAGCTTTTTTTTTTCTTGTTATGATGTTGATATGTTGTCTATTATGTGTACTAAACAATTTTTATCCATAACATCAAGGCATCATCTTCAATTTTAAAAAATGGCCTTCTTATAATTGTAATAATACATTATGGCCTCAGGAGCGAGGATTTCTTCCCTTATCAGCTGCTTTGCTGTCATCTCCAATACTAAGGTCTGGATCTGGTCAAGCAATGGATGTTTTTTCAGAAATTGCTGGGTCAATTGAAACAATACTTCTTTCCTTTCTTTCCTGCCGATCAGGTTCTTTCTGGAATAAGCTTTTGTGTCTTTTCTTTTTTGATTGATTGCTTGTGCAGATGTGCTATCAATTGTCCTGACAACTTTAATTTGTTTGATGGCAGGCTTAACATTTCTGTTACTTCAGCCTGAAGCAACTGCTACAATCATTCTTTCGTTGCAAGGTGATGAGGATGTAGATAAAGTAGAATCTATGCCTCTTAGGTTTGCAACAGTCTTGATTTCAAAGGGGTTCTTTTGTCGCCCTAAGGACATTGGCATGATTGCCGAGGTCCATCTTAGAGTGGTAAGTTTTAACATTTGAAGGATGGATACTCTTTCTACTTTTTCTTGTCTCCACTAACTCTTTTTCCAATGATTTGGCTGCAGGTGAGTGCAATTGACCGTTTGGTTGGTGCAACCCCCAATTCTGAAGAATTCTTATGGTCTCTATGGGAACTCTGCGCCCTTTCAAGGTTAAATAAGATCCTTCTGATCGTTTGCATGTGATGATGTTTTGGTTTTTGGTGACAAATAGTAGAGCTGTTATTGTGTAGGTCTGATGTTGGTCGTCAGGCGATGTTAGGTCTGGGACATTTTCCCGAGGTATTTTAATGGTTGATATTTAAATCTATATATATTGAAGTGCTTCTTTTGTTATTTTAAAGGTGTCTTAGAAGTTGAATTGTATTTTTGGGATCGTTTTTCCTGTAGGCAATCTCTGTCTTGATGGAAGCATTACGTTGTGTGAAAGGGGCAGAGGCATTTGCTTCAGGTGATGCATTATACAAACATAGTTGCTTTTATGGCGCCGTGTATTTTCTGATATTTTATTGTATTTGTAGGAAGTTCACCATTAAGCTTTGCAATATTTCATTCTGCTGCTGAGCTTTTTGAGATTATGGTTTCTGATATTTTATTGTATTTGTAGGAAGTTCACCATTAAGCCTTGCAATATTTCATTCTGCTGCTGAGCTTTTTGAGATTATGGTTACGGATACAACTGCATCTTCTCTCTCTTCTTGGATTGGACATGCTTTTGAACTTCACAGAGCCTTACATTCATCTCCCCCTGGAACTAGTAGAAAGGATGCTCCAACGAGACTATTGGAATGGATTGATGCTGGTGTAGTATACCACAAAAAGGGTGTTGTGGGTCTTCTTAGATATGCTGCTGTTTTAACTTCTGGAGGAGATGCTCACCTTACTTCGTCAAGTGTCTTAGTATCAGATTCAATGGATGTTGAGAATGTTGTGGGAGATTCAGCAAGTGGTTCGGAGATTCAGGTTGTTGAGACATTGCTTGGAAAGCTTGCTTCTGACAAGTATTATGATGGAATTGCCTTTCGTGACTCTTCTATATCACAGCTAACAACTGCTTTCAGGATTTTGGCATTCATCGCAGAAAACTCGGTATGGTATTTGTGTGCCTTTATTTTTTTTCCTTTGTTTTAGTGATCCGTGCATGATATTTCTTCATTTGTCTGGCTGATGTTTTATTTTTCAAGGCTGTAGCTGTTTCTCTTTATGAAGAAGGTGCTATGACAGTTCTGTATGTGGTTCTCATCAACTGCAGGTTTATGCTTGAGCAATCTTCTAGCACTTATGGTATGCATATCCATGTTTTTATTTGAGCCTCCTTTTTGTGTGTTATTCTAAGAAGTACCTGCAGTGATAGGCGTTGTAGGTTTTTTGGCTACCAATTGACCTTGTCGTTGCTGTGTACTTATGCACTTCCATTTTTTCACTTGAGCCTCCTTTTTTGTGTCTTATTCTAAGAAGAAACTGCAGTACTATAGGCTTTTTCTGCTTACCATTTGACTTTGTTATTGCGGTACAGTAGAGACTTCCTTTTCTCAAAATACCAAATATTTAGGATGTTAAGTGTGTTAAAGAATGCGAGGAATTTCCCTCCCACTCTCAGATGGAAGATGCTGAAAAATGCTATTCCAACGGCCTATGTCTAGTCCTTCTGAATGCAGGGATGATTAGTTTTGCTGCATATGACAGTCACATAAGGTGGTAACTGGATGCAAGGAATGAACAAAAACCGAATGAATCTTGAAAAAATATTTTAAAAACATTAAAAGGTAATGCTGTAATGAAATCAAGCGGAAAGCAAACCACAATGTGCACAAACACAAGTACAATTCTTACAAGGGACAATACAAATGCCAAAGGCATTATAAAAGCACATAAGTGCTTACAATGGCTACGAAGAGCCTAAATGTGCATAATCACTAGTCCACAAAGGGACAAAAGACAAGCCAATCAATGGCCATAAGATTATACGAAACATCAATGTGCATACACAAAAGTAAAAAATAATAATCATTTTATTGAGGTAGAATGCTTAGGAAAGCATCATTAGTAGCAAGAGAGCGGAGAAGCCCCAATTTATACACAAGAGAGTCCTTGGGAAGCTCACAAGAGACATTGGGAGCTCCCAACGTCTCTATGGTCATTTGACCATTGTGCCCTTACATATTATGAAAAAGACATAAAAAGAAAAATAGAAATAAATACAGAAAAAATGTCCATATTACAATTGGTAAAATTACCAAAATGCCACTGGTGGGCCAAAACAATAAATATTAATAAATATAGTTATATATGTATATATTTTAACAAATGCATCTTTGAGTCTTTGTGACAGGTTAGTCAAAACATGTTTTTTATTAGTCAAAGATTCAAATGGATCCTGAATATGTGGATTATATTTCACGCAATTTTGCGCCATATAATTTTCAAAACCATTGGCGAGCAATTTTAGCAGTTGAAAAACATTTTATAGGCTGGGTTAGGTCCGTGTTCTCATTCTGGTATTGGGATACAAATTGGGACAGGTCATACATTATTTAAGCACCATATGTGTCCATCCAAATAAAATCAAGGGCACACTCTGATGACCCATAAATAATTGTGATTCATTAGATTTAGTACTGGAGTTGGACATGATTCATGGATCCACTAAGGTCCTAAAATGAATCTCATGTGATATGGATCAACAGTATGTCAAAATGTGTCTTTGGTACACCAGAGATAACCATGTTATGGGGTCATCTTTCATGGTCCGCTATAGGACATGTTCTATGGTTCACAAACCACTATTTCTTGAATGACACTCAATTTTTTTTGGCCGATTACAAAATTCCCTTTCTGATCAAAGCAGACATGCTGAAGAAAGTAGTTGATATGCAGTTTCTGCTGACATCTTTTTCTAAACATGCATTTACCAGTGGTTATTTGATGAACAAGACTTGCATCATATCTACATGTGCATTTACCAGTGATACTCAGTTCAATTTGATGGATGCCATCTCTGTTATCTGCAACAGCCTTAGCTACCTTTTTTTTTGCTTTGGCTACCTGCAAATTTTGGCTGCTACTCTGTGTCTATCCACCTTGAATTTGTCTAGGTGCTTCCATTATGATAATTTGTCTGTTTTGGGAACCAACTGATTTAAGTGATTTCTTTGTGATCATCTGAGATGTTCTTGGCTCTTCTTTTGACCTGTGTGCTTCACTATGGTCCAATTAGTTCTATATGATTGGTTTCTTTTGTTGTTATTTGCAATAGATATGTACTTTATTCATGGTAGCATTTTATTATGCAGACTACCTTGTAGATGAAGGAGTTGAGTGCAATTCAACATCAGATTTATTAATGGAACGCAGTCGCGAACAGAGTGTTATTAATCTCTTGATACCATCACTTATGCTACTTATTTCGCTGCTGCAAAAGTTGCAGGTCCAATATTATTTGCTGCTTTTGATTTAAATGGTTCAGTTTTCAATGATGATTTTTTGATTTTTTTTGGTTAGAAGAGTTAGGAAATATAGATGTCTAAAGATTTTCAAAAACTGATGCTATATTTAATTATTAAAAATACATCATATTTCTACCACCATCCACCAATGTTTTGATTTGTGAAAGTTCATCTCATACTTCAAAAACTGTTGTGAACTGCAAGTTATCAATACGTTCTATTTTGGGGATTTTAAATTTTTTTAAAAGGCATGTCTTCCTCTTTTCTATACTCTGTGATGTAACAGGATCAGTCCCATCAAATGCCCAATTAGATCTAAACTCTGTAGAAAGGAGTGTTCTGACGCTTCCATATGAGGTAATTATTGGGGTTTCAGTTTTTCTCTGGAACCCACTGTGAGGGATATGGTGAGTTGGCATACAAAGGAAAGGTAGAGAAGTTGGCCATGACTGGCAAAAACGACTGGGAAGTCCAGATCTGATTCTGAAATTTATAAGGTTCAGTATACCTGGTTTGAAGTGTATTATTAAAATTCCTGTAAATCAAACCTGAGGACAAGAGTAGGGGCATTGTGCACTATAATCAAAACTGTGTGTCAGATTTTCAAAGAAACAGACTCGATTAGAGGCCTTTTAGTACTCTAAGAATTCCATCTACGAAAGAGAATATGTTGAAAGACCTAGTAGAGACTTCTCTGAGTCCTGACCAGCCTATGCAGAGAAGTCCTCTTTTCCTTATTACATTTTCCTGTTTTTTCTTTTTCCTGATGAATGCCAAGTAATAACTAATAATGAGTGGGATCAGCAGTCTAAAGTGCTGCTGGGTGGTTGATGTCACCTCAAATGATGACTCGAACAATACATAGAATGGCATTGCTAGCATCTCAGATCTGATAATAGGCTGTGAGATTCAGTTCTGAAATTACGAGAAGCAAATATATGTGAATCAAACAACAGGACATAATTGGTATGAGATTAATGATGGAGGGGCTTACATTTAAGGCTGATTGTAAGTGATTGGAGTCTTGGACACACAATTCATATCTGGACAAAATCAGATCTGAGAACCAACAGAAACAATAAAATAGATAACGAACATGGTATGTATTATGTTGATGAAAAACTCAGATGATGAAAATTCAGATCTGTTTGTCAATAGACAAATCAGATATGAGAAGAATAACAACAGATGTAAGAAGAAAGGGAATAAAGAAAGGGGGGAGTGGGGAGAGAAGAGATGTGAAGATAAAAACAGTAAAAGAAATGGAGACAGATAGCAATAACACAGAGAAAAGAAAAAGATAAGAAGGGGTATCTCTAGCGCACAATCAATGTGCGAACGATGTAGTAGAGCAGTTGAGCGAGGTATATGCTTGATACCACCTAAGGAGGAGGGAGAGAAGGAGAAGAGCACACTGGATGAGACAAGCAGCTCACGTTCTCCAATATTGATGCATATTTATACTTAGGATATTAGTATGATAGTATCTGATTACAACAATGCCCTTATTGTTCTCATAATTATAATTTGTTGCAAATGTGTGTAAAATTATAATGAGACCACTTACAAGTAACTTTTAACATGAATCACAAAACTGCCCATGGGCACCTAACTTGATAGATGATTATGCCTTTGATTAGTATATCCGTGGACATCACTTCCCATCATTTAGTTCAATCTTATGCGAACTTTGGTAGGCAGCATGTTTGATTGAGTGGCAACCAGGTCTCATAGAGGAACTTGCTATACCTTGTTTAAAGCATGCATGTGTTCTATGTCACATAGGTGCGGGTGCGGGTACGGGTGTGGATGTGCCGATGCAGCACTTTAAAAAAACTTAGGTGCAGGGGTGCGGGGAGGATATATATATATATATATATATATATATATATATATATATATATATATATATGTATATAATTTTTAACAGTTTTAAGTTAACACTGTGTATTTGTGTGCATTTATGTACATATAATATGGATAAAAATAGGCTTGATTAGGGTTAACTGAATCTACTTTTGGATAGAAATGAACCTCAGAGTGGTTGACTTCACCTAACACAAAGTATGTTGTGTCCAAGTGTCGCACCCACCTGGGTGCGTGCGCGACGTGGGTGCGGTGCCCTGTTAGAAGAGTCCGTGTGACATAGCATGTGCTATTATTTCCTTTTCTTTGGCCGTTTTTTTCTAGCATCATGTAAGACTATCATGATGATCACATTGGGTGTTGCTGCAGCAAATTGAATGGAGCTTTTATTTTATTTTATAAGAGTTGAATGGAGCTTTTTTTCCCATTAGAATTGAATGGAGCTTATGGTAGCTTGCTGTGAAAAACATGTGCTTTGTGAATAGCTACCTCGATGAAAATGTGCATTTGCAGCTTCGACTTTTTGTAGTGCATACAAGTACAACTTATCCAGTTGGCATAGTTTGCATACTTCAAGTAGCTCTGTATGTTTGCAAGTAGGTATTTAATTCAATCTTATGTTGAACTTCGGTAGACAACTTGTCGGGCTAAGTGGCAGTAAGACATCATAGAGGAACTTGCTAGCTTGATGTGAAAAGCATGTGTTTTGTGAATGGTGATCTCAAGGAAAATGTGTGTGCAGCTTCAACTCTGTAGTTTGTACACTAATCCATATGTCATAGTTTTCATATTGCAAGTAGCTCTTTATGTTTTCAAATAGGCCTTGTAGATCTTTGCCTGGAAAGTCAGTAAACTAGTTGTTTCTGTGAAATATAGGCAAGCCACTATGATTTCACCATGTTTTTTCCATGCATCACTCAAGCCTTTACCATCCTGTTAGTTTATGTGGATGATATAAGTGCTGCTATGAAGTGTTTAGCACTGTTAACATGAGATTTCATATGGTAGAGTTGCCTTTTTCTCAACACAAGCACGTAGAAAGTTGGTTGCTTGAGTGTTGTAGGTGATAACTAGGTACTTGAGTGTCAATTAGTCGAGCGCCTTTTACTCATATTAATGTAAATAGGTTATTGGGAGCCTGATCTGCTCAACTATTTTAAGACTAGATAAACATATGTCACGGATATTATTAAATATTATTAGTGTTTATGCACCTCAAGTAGGTTTAGATGATTTCATTAAGCGTCAATTTTGGGAAGATTTAGATGGAGTAGTACAAGGGATATCTTATGGAGAAAAGCTTTTCATCGACGGTGACCTTAATGGACATGTATGCATTAGTAGGGATGAATTTGAGAGTATCCATAGAGGCTATGGTATAAGAGAAAGAAACGAAAGTGGAGAAAGGATTTTAGATTTTGGTTTGTCCTATGATATGATCTTAGCAAACACTTGGTTTAGGAAGAGGCAGTGTCACCTAGTAACATTTAAAAGTGGGGTTAATACAAGTCAGATAGATTTTTTCCTACTTCGAAAGAGAGATAGGGGTTGTTGCATCGATTGTAAGGTTATACCGGGAGAAAGTGTAGCTACACAACATAGAGTCTTAATTTTAGATCTTAGAATTAGAAAATGCCGCAAAAGGGATAGACATAGGATATATCCTAGAATTAAGTGATGGGTACTGAAAGGAGCTAAACAAAGAATGTTTGTAGAGCAGGTAGTTAAGGAAGTTGATTGGTGTCTCGAGGAGGATTCAGAATTAATGTGAAATAAGATAGCGGGTGACATGAGAAAGGTGGCTAAGGAGGTATTGGGTGAGTCTAAAGGCGGTGCACCGCTAGGTAAGGATACTGAAAAAGGTGAACAGTGTTTCGGGTTTGGATCCTGTACCAGACCCGATTTGTATTCGGGTTCGGATATTACACCAGACCCGACCCAAAATGTAAACTTAAGTGTATTAATATAGCCATTAGATCACAATTTCTGAATAAAGAAATCGTGAGCTACAACCCCCCCTCTTGTAATCTTTTCTTCGTCTCTCTCTTTCTCTCTCGTTTTCTCAATACAGGTACCAAGGTGGAATTCTAACATGGTATCAGAGCCGAGATCTGTCTAAGGGCCGGAAAAAGTTTTTGTCAGGTGCGACAATCAGAGTTTAGCACGTCTTCATCTTCTTCCTTCAGCCAACCCCCTTCATCTCCTTCATCTTCTTTAGCCGAACCATCAAAGACCGAGATCCTTCAGCGAGTCCTCTCCATCTTCTTCAGCCGAACCCATCAACAACCCAATCTGAAGCCCTCATCTCTTCTAAACAGGAGTTCTGACATCCAATCGAAATTTTAAGTTTTTTTTTTCGCTTCTCCCCTTATCTACTCTTCTTCTTCCTTCATTCTTCTTCTCTTTCCTGAATTATTCTGTGCACCCACACCTCAAGTGGGTCTGTTTCTCTCTTGGATCTGAGGCTCACGTGAATCCTGTTCACGTGAACCCAAACGGTAAAAAGGAGTGGTTGTGTTTCACGTGAATCGCTGAATCGACTCACGTGAAACACCAGACCAATCACGATCCCTATTTCATTTTATTGATATTGCCTGTTTGACATTTCTTTATTGCTTGTCTGTTTGATCTTCCTGTGTCCACCCTTCTCCTCGTACTTGCACATTCAAATATATGTTTACTGTATAGTTCCCTTCTTGATTCTTATTTCTGCAAATACATTTAACGTGTCAAGGTGTTTTTCACATGTCGTTGAATAGCACTTTTCATAAGTTGAACATCAATTCCTGCATCCTCTGATTCTGACAATTTACGACCCTCTGTTCCAAAAAAAAAGTTAGAATTTTTTGTGGATACTCCTGTTGATTCTAATTCTCAATGGATTCTTATCACTCTCAATCAAACCTTTCTTCAAGTTTTCTCAACCAGCTTGTTTCTGAAAAGTTAAACATCTCAAATTTCTTGATTTGGAAGAGACAAATTATTCCTTTCATAAGGAGTCAAGGCCTCTTAGGTCACCTGGATGGAACCACTTCAGTCCCGCCAGAATTTATCCTGAGAGAAGAAAAAGATGACCAAGGGGCTAGTTCAACCGTGTATGTCAAAAATGTTGAATTTCTCAATTGGGAAAGAAAAGATCAATCAGTTGCATACATCACATTAACTCTGTCTTAAGAGATTCTCGTTGCCATTCCTGACAATTGTACAACGTTACAACTCTGGGAACGACTGGTTTAGATGTATTCACAGGTTTTTCAAGCAAGGGTGGTCTTTCTAAAAAGGGAATTTCAGTTGCTAAAAAAAGATTCTATGACCATCATGGAATATTTGAACAAGATAAAGATCATCACAGACCATCTTGCAGTTATAGGGTGTGCTGTTAGTGATAATGACATGGTGCAACAAACTCTGAGTGGATTGGGATCTGACTACAATATGATAGTTACATCACTACTGTGCCTTCCTGTTCTTCCCACCTTCGATGAGGTACAAGCCAAATTGATCCAGTATGAAATGACTCTGAAGGGATTCTCTGAAGAAACTCATAATCATCCAAATACTCAAGAAGTTTTGACCACAAGAGTGACTTATGGTAGAGGACGGGGACGAGGAGGACAAGGGCGAAGTGGACACAGAGGGCGTGGTTTGCTTCCCACTCCAAACATGTCAGCTCATGCACAGGGACCAAGATCCATTCCTACTTGCTTCCTTTGTAACAAGAAGGGGCATATCAAGGCGAATTGTTGGCATAATCCAGAGAATAAAGGAAAGGGTTCGCAGACAGATACCAAAAGAAAGTTCACAAATACCAGAGACAGTGGAGAGATTAAAGATTTGCTGATATCTGCCTTGTCAGAGTTAAAATTGAAGCAGAGTGATGAAGGCACATGATTTGTCGATTCAGGGGCAGCAACTCATGTAACCGGCGATGCAGGTAAAATTTCTAACTCTATTCTTTATTTTAGAAAAAGTAAGATTGTTACTGGAGATGGATCCCACCATCCTGTTTCTCATGTAGGAAAGACTGTCATTCCCATGTCACATTCCACTCTTACTCTTTCTGACGTTCTTCATGCTCCTGACATTAAGAAAAATATTCTCTCCGTCTCCAAACTCATTGATGATAATAATGCTTCAGTTGAATTCACTTCATTCTCTGTGCAGGTCAAGGACCTACGCACGAGGGAAACATTCGCTGAAGGCACAATCTGGGTTCTAAAGTATATATATTTTAAAAAAAAATATATAAAAGATAATTTTTTTTAGTTTTTATACATTTTTTGTCCTAAAAAATGAACAAAAATAGACTCGGTCAACGTTGACCGAGTCCAAAAAGTGGACGGACTCGGCCTCGACTCGTTGATCGAGTCCGACTCGGCGTTGACAGAGTCCGAGCCGAGTCCGAAGCCGCACCCGTGTCGGGGCGTGTCGACTCGGGTGCGGCGCCTTCTTAGCCGAGTCCGTGTGACATAGGTAGTCATAAATGTTCTAGTTGTCTTTCATGCAAGAGTCATGTATTGCCTTTCAATTCCATTAATAAGAGAGCTTCAAAACTTTTTGAGATTATTTGTTCTGATGTGTGGGGACCCGCCCCAATTGTCTCTGGGTCTGGAAGCAAATATTATCTAATCTTTGTTGATAGTTATTCTCGATACACTTGGATATATTTCATAAAAAATAAGTCAAAAGTCTTCTTTTTGTTTCAAAATTTTCTTTCCTTGGTCAAAAATCAATTTTCTGAATGCATTTAATTTTTTCAATGTGATGGAGGTGGGGAATTCTCATCCCGTGATTTTATTTCTTTTCTTCGAAATAACGGAATAGGAAGAAGGGTGCCCTGCCCTCACACTCCTCAACAAAATGGCATTGCTGAACGAAAACATAGACATATCGTTGAAAGTGTCATGAGTATGCTTCATGACAGCAATCTTTCCACCAACCTATGGACAAAAGCTTTTCATTCTGCCGTGCATGTTATAAATAGATTGCCCATGGTCGTTCTGAAAAATAAGTCTCCTTATCAGTGTCACTTTGGAGCTCATCTTAGTTATCATGATCTGTGTGTTTTTGGATGTGTTTGCTATGTGCATATTGATCGGTCCCTGAGAAACAAGTTTCAGGACAAGGCCCAGAAGTGTAGGTTTATGGGATACGCAAATGACTACAAAGGATATAGGTGTTATGAAGGGACTATTGGGGATGAATTGATATACTCACCACAGCCATATGGCAAAGATGAGCACAGACTCACTGTATATTGCGATGCAGACTGGGCAGGAGACCCTGACGAACGAAGATCTACATCAGGATATTGTGCCTTCATTGGAAGAAATTTAGTGTCTTGGAGCAGTAGAAAACAAAAAGCTATCGCTAGATCAAGTACTGAGGCTGAGTATAGATCTATGGCTGCTGCTACTGCCGAAGCCACATGGATCAGACATCTACTAACTGAAGTAGGAGAAAAGATCTCCCACACTATCTTGCTATGTGACAACCAAAGTGCTATAAACATGTCATTCAATACAGTAAATCACAGTCGTGCTAAGCACATTGAGATTGACCAACAATTTGTGAGACAAAAAGTTAATGAAAAAGAGATTGAGCCTGAGTTCGTCAATATTGAAAGACAAGTTGCGGACCTATTTACGAAAGGGTTAACAAAGGATCGTTTTTGGATGCTTAAAGGCAAGTTGTGTATGGTCCATAACCATCATCAACTTGAGGGGGGGGGGGTGAAAAAGGTGAACAGTGTTTCGGGTCTGGATCTTGTACCAGACCCGATTTGTATCCGGGTTCGGATATTACACCAGACCCGACCCGACCCAAAATGTAAACTTAAGTGTATTAATATAGCCATTAGGTCACGATTTCTGAATAAAGAAATTGTGAGCCGCAACCCCCCTCTTGTAATCTTTTCTTCGTCTCTTTCTCGTTTTCTCAATACAGGTACCAAAGTGGAATTCTAACAGATACATCATGGTGGAACGAGGATGTCAAATTAGCTATTAAGGTTAAAAGAGAGTGTTATAGAAATCTAAGTAAGAGTCGTGATAATGAGAATTTGGAGAAGTATATGATAGCAAAGAAGGAAGCTAAAAAAGTACTTCGAAATGCGAGGGATAAGGTATATAAGGAGGTTTATGACAAGTTGGATACCAAAGAGGGCAATAAGGATATTTATAGGCTTGCAAAGATGAGAGATAGGAAATCGAGGGATCTGGGTATGGTTAGATGTATCAAATATAAAACGCAAAGGGTTTTAGTCAAAGGCGAGGAGATTAATGAGAGATGAAAATATTATTTTGATAAGCTATTTAACAGAAGTCATGCTCAGGATCTTGGAGACTTCTCCATTCCTTTTCATGAGATAAATCGTGACTTCATGCACAAGATTCAAAAGAAAGAAATTGCAGAGGCTTTGAAGAAAATGAAATCAAGAAGGGCAGTTGGCCCAGATGGTATACCTATAGAGGCTTGGAAATGCTTGGGAGAGAAAGGTTTAGAATGGTTGACAAATCTTTTTAACAAGATTTGGCGGACAAATAAGATGACTATTGAGTGGAGGAAGAGTACTTTGGTGCTTCTATATAAGAATAAGGGTGATATACAAGATTGCATAAACTATCGTGGTATAAAACTCATGAGTCATACTATGAAACTTTGGGAGAGGGTGATTGAGTATAGGTTGAGGAAGGTTGTCATGATATCGGAGAATCAATTTGGTTTTATGCCTGTAAGATCAACTATGGAAGCTATACATCTTCTTAGACAACTTATTGAAAGATATAGAGAGAGGAACAAAGATTTGCATATGGTTTTTATTGATTTGGAGAAGGCATACGATAAAGTATCTAGGGATGTTCTTTGGTGGACAATGACGAAGAAATGTGTTTCTCTCAAGTACATTAGTATAATTATAGATGTACGAAGGAGTAGTAACCAATGTCCACACTTGTGGAGGGGTGACAAACAATTTTCCTATAACGGTTGGGTTACATCAAGGATCTGCATTAAACCCTTTCCTATTTGCTATAGTGATGGATGAGCTTACGAGATCAATTCAAGAAAATGTGCCGTGGTGTATGTTGTTTGCTGATGATATTGTTTTGATTGATGAGTCTAGAGTTGGGGTTAATGCTAAGTTAGAATTATGGAGACAGACATTGAAAGCAAGAGGTTTTAAGTTAAGTAAGAGTAAGACAAAATATATGGAATGTCGGTTTAGTAAGCAACGAAGTAGTGATGAGAGTGTAGTGAAGCTTGGTGAGCTAGAAATACCGGTGGATGACTGTTTCAAATATTTGGGATCTATCATTCAAAAGTATGGACAAATTTGATGAAGATGTAAATCATAGGATAAAGGTTGGGTGGATGAAATGGAAATGTGCAACTGGAGTGTTGTGCGATCGTAGAATGCCATTGCGGTTGAAGGAAAAGTTTTATAGGACGACAATTAGGCCCGCTTTACTATATGATACGGAATGTTGATCTGCCAAGAGGCATCATATTCAAAAAATGCGTGTAGCGGAGATGCGTATGCTTAGATGGATGTGTGGAAATACAATAAAAGATAAGATTCGAAACAAGAAGATACGTAAGAAGGTAGGCGTTGCATCCATTGAAAATAAGATGAGAGAAAATCGTTTACGGTGGTTTGGACATATTCGGCGAAGGCCTAATGATGCTCCAGTTAGAAGGATGGAGAAATGGGAAAATATATTAGTTAAAAGAGGTCGGGGTAGGCCTAAGAAGACTTGGATGGAGATGATAGGAAAGGATATGAATGCTTTGAACCTCACCGAGGACATGGCATTGGATAAAAATGATTTGAGGAGAAGGATTCATGTGGAAGACCCAGAATGATTTTCTTTTTTGGTTCATATCGCCGACCCCAATTGTTTTGGGATGAAGGCGTAGTTGTTGTTGTATAAACATATGTCACAAATTTGGATAGGAAGATGTCCAGGGATAGTTGAGTTATTCAAGTTAGAGCGGACTAATTGCGGTTTTTATTTCTCCTTTTCTCTTCCTTTCTGAACTTCTCCATGTAGAAATTCTACTTGAAATCTACATCTTAGAGCTGCCTGCAGCCAATCAATTGGGTCTAAACATCTAATTTTGGACCAGAAATACAGACTTGAATAATGAAATCTCATGTCTAGAGCACCAATGCTGATGTTCCCACCTTACTGTTGATATGTGCAACACTAGGCTGATGTCATCAGTCCTGTGTCAGCCATTTGGTCAGATGCATATACATGGATACAGGTTACCAAACAAGAAAAGGATGCTGAAAGAGGTTTGAATTTTCATTCTGTGAAGTTCTGATGATCAGTTTGTTACTATGGCATGCACCTTATCCTAACAAAATTATTTGTTCCATTGAATGCAAGTGATGAATCTCAGGCCAAAATAATTTTGGTGTCTCTGTGAAAGAGTGATGTGCGTAGAAGTTGGGGAAGCAAAGCAATGTGACTAAAGTTAGAAGATGACCTCTGAAGCAACATATTTGACTGAGTTTAGAAGACCTGTTTGTTAAAATATGCATATATATATATATATATACATATACTTATATATATATACATTCGTATATATATAAGTATATATATACATATATGTATATATATACAGTTTCCCTTTTATTGAAATACCCGATAGGGGTATTCTTGTAAAACCACAATGTAACTTTTTCTTTTTTACTTTTTCTCTTTTTTCTTTTTTCTTTTTTCCTTTTTTTATTTTCTCCTTTTTGTAAGACCACAAGGGCCCCACACTTGTAGTCGTTGGGGCCCCAACGGTCAGATTTATGACCGTTGGGGCTCCCAACGACTACAAGGGAGCCCCTTGTGGTCCCTTCCTTTAGTCTCCCTCCTCTATAAATAGAGGAGGTATTCTCCTCTTGTAAGCATTGGGTTTTTCACCCTTCTCTTCCTTTCTTCAATAAATCCAACTTATGACTTTAGGTCATTTTCTACTTTTGAGAGTTTTGTGTGTGCACTTTTAGTGTTTGTGTTCTTGGCTCTTGAGGTCACTCTTAAAGAGTGCTTTTTACTCCATTGGTGCTTCCGCCTCTTTTCATTACACTGTTATGATGTTTATGATCTAGGGGGAGCTTGTGTGTTCAATAGCTCATGGTGCTTAATGAGCTAGCATCTTCTAAAAAGTTTGTTGGGTGTGATACATGAGGGCATTTGTTTAATATTGATAATTGGATATATAATATCTTTGCACATCTAGGTCATGGATCTGATTACTTGCAAAAGTGGCACATCTGAAAATTGGTGCTGGTGTTGGTGACAAGACAAGGGCTGGACTCCGTCATAATGTCCACCAAAAACCTGTGCATGCATGAAAATACAAAATTGTTTACATAAGGACTGAATTTTAAGAGTTAGCAATGTTTATGTTGCCATCAAAGTTTTCATGCAAGGGACTTTTGCCTTTTGTTCCCACGATAGGGGACTATATTTATATAATCTCATTGCACATGCTTTCTGCTACCAGGAAGCTGGAGAGCAGCACCGGAATATGAGGTTATTGAATGGCCTTCTACGTTTGCATCGAGAAGTAAGGTAATAAAAAATATATTCTCTCAGTTTGGTAGCATTGTCTTTTTTTTTGTGGATCATTTTCGTTCTTTGGTTTTGATAGTTACTGTTATTGCAGTCCAAAGTTAGCAGCATGCGCAGATGACTTTTCTTCTGTTTATCCTGGATCAGCCCTTGGTTTGGGAGCAGTTTGCAATCTTATTGTATCTGCCGTTGCTTGCTGGCCTGTGTATGGATGGACACCAAGCCTCTTTCAGTGCTTGCTGGAAAATGGTCCATCCAACGTATCGTTAGCCTTGGGCCCAAAAGAGGCTTGTAGTCTTCTTTGCCTTTTGGTAAGCATTTCGACTCTTTCAATTAACTTTCCCTTGGCTAGGAAATCTTTTTAGGAAGTTTTGATTCATGCCCTTTTTTTTATCCTAAAATGAATTCTTTGGTTGGGGCCAAAGGCTTTGATCCATGTTAAAAGTAATTGATATTATATGCAAGGTTGTAAGTATCATATCGTTACTCGTATCAGTCGGTCCCAAAGTAAGACCGTATCGTATCGTAAAATATCATAATTTTTTTTTCAAAAAATCAAAAAAATCTATAAAAATCAGAAAAAATTAGCAAAAATTCTATAAAAATCATATAAGATGAAACAATGATAAATTGCACAAAATACAACCATAAAATTACATATGAAGCATTTATGTCTCTACGAGCCGCATAAGATATCATCAAACATCGACTAATATAGAATCATACATAATTTTGCAGGCTTAACTCACAAGAACAATGCAAAATATTAAATATCTTGCAATTAAGAACATGTCACAAGACTTGTACTTTTATATTACATAAACAAAAACAAAATAACCAAGTTTATGAACAATTAAGTGTTAAATAACCAAGTTTTTTTAAAACATGTTATTATAAAACCTCAATAATCATAATCATCTTCTTCTTCTTCTTTTCTTATTTTTTCAACATCCACATCGTCTTCAAGATACGTGGGGTCTTCATCATTTACCTCCAATGCTCCTTCCAAGTTAATCCATTGAATGTCACCTTCATTCAAAAGAGTCCCTACTTCTTCCTCAACTTATGCATCCAAGTCATCAAAATGTTTAAAACTGATGGAATCAAATTGCTTTTTGTGCCTCGTTGATTATAACTTTTCGATTTACCTAAAAGTGGTGGAAATACACTCTTAAGTGAAAAAATTGTGAAAATGCACTATTGAGAAAATCGCAAAAGCCCTCTCCTTTGCGCACAAATCGGCCTCCAAATCGATCTCACGACTCCTAAGGTGCGTGATTTCCCTTCTAATAGCCTCTAGACAAATAGAGAAGTCGGTCCTCAAGAGTCCTTTAAAACCCAAAACTTAAAAAGTTTCGGGTCTTTTTTAAATACCTCACACCTGTATCGTACGATATGCCCATTATCGTACGATTCTGCACGATAGATGGGTGTATCATACGATACACCCGATACAGGTACAATACGCACTCGTATCGCGATATGAGTGTGTATTATATCATATTTCCAAAAAGTAACGATACGTATTGTACCGTACACCACTGATTATATGAGTTATGAATATAGACCCGTTTGAAACCCGCCAGATGAAGGGAATCTATATGTCAGAGCCACCTATATCGTTCAAGGTAATTTCTCGAGAAGAGTTTTTCTCGGACATATTTTCAAAAAGTGATATTTCTTGGGAAAACCTCACAAACTTTAAAAATCGAAAAATATAAATAATAATAAGACAAATAGGAAAATAATAGGTTTTCTATTATCTTTATTGCCAAAAGATAAAGAAACAAGTTTTAAAAGTTTTTAAAATACAAAAGAAACCAAAAAATAGAAAAACTGAACTTAAAGTATATAAAAACAATTTTAAAATGTTGAAAAAATATCATGATGATTTCATTTTGGCAATATCACGATATGTTTCCAATATTATCGGCCTACATAAGATTGGCAATAATATCACTATATTTTCAAAATATTGGCGATATCAGTGACGATGCTACATCATTTTTTTATGGGTATTCTGGGGGATTAACCTTCGTGGGATTCAAATCTGGGACACTTGGGTTATGATAGTTCAATCTAATCATCCATCTTTCTCATTCAACCACAACTATATATGCCACTTTGAAGGATCCTCTTGCACCTATTGTCAGCACCCTCTGAATCTTTATGACATACATATCACTTTTTGGACTTCCAAAAGGAAAATTTCCTAGGTGATAGGGTATCCCACACATTATTACAAAGGAGAGAGCAAAGGAGATAAAAGCTATATGGTTTTGATTACTACTAACTGTTTTATTTTCCCCATTTTATATTCCAGGGTGATCTCTTTCCTGAAGAAGGCATTTGGCTTTGGAAGAATGGGAGGCCTTCTCTAAGTGCTATAAGAACACTTGGTATTGGAGCATTAGTCGGGCTTCATAGGGAGAGGGATATCAATTGGTATATGCAGCCTTTACATTTTGAGAAGCTGCTCAACCGGTTATCACCACTGCTTGATAAAATTGCACAAATCACCCTGCATTTTACTTTCTCTGTATGTCTGTGTTTTTGGTCTGGTTAATAAGTGTTGTAATATTATCAATAATGTCATATGCTAATTCATCTTGTTTTTCTTTCTGATAGGCGTTGGTTGTTATAAAAGATATGCTTCGGGTGTTGATTATCCGTGTTGCATGTCAAAAATTGGAATATGCAGTGATTCTAGTGCGTCCAATACTTTCTTGGCTTGATGATCATGTTTCAGAATCATTCCCTCTATCAGATATGGATGTTTTCAAGGTGATTTTTTTTCTTTTTTCTTTTAATGAGGAAAAATGATCCATTAAGAAATGTATTGAAATAAATATTAAATAATTACTCTTCCACCTTCATTAGGTCACCTACTCGTATAGAGCCCAGATCTTGTTAAAAATAAAAAAGTGAAAAAAGTATCCGGTTTGTATAATACAATACTAATACACCCTTGAAATTAGCTTCAGGGGGTGTATCATATTAATTTTATGTCTAAAAAATGCTATGCCGCTACTTCCAACATTGATGTCAACCACAATGCGGATAATTGTCATTGCATAGGATATATGATTTGTTAGTCTTGGTGCTACCAACTTCCAAGCTTTGCTATCAGCTTTTTCACTTCACTTTTTCAATGTTACCTCATATCACTCATCTCTTGTAGACAGTCTTTTTGTATTGGTATTCTCATTATTTATAAATTTGAAATCTTATTTCATTTAAGGGCAGCAACCTCTCCCATTTAGGATTTTACAGTGATGGCATCATTACCCTTCTTGCCTCGCTTGGTGGCTATAAGAGGCTTTTGTCAGTCTTCTAGTATGATCTTGTTCCATGTTTTATGAAACTTGCGTTTCATGCCCTTGTTCCTAAAAAAACTTTATCTTTTTCATCAAAAAAGTTGAATATCTCTAGTATATTCTTTCTATAACATAATTTTTTAGGAGAGTTACCTTTTCTATGCTCATAATCCCTTTTGCACTGCATAGAAGAAACTTGAGTGCAAGGTAGGAAAAAGAAAAAAACTAGGCTCTCCTCCAGATGCTTCTTGATGATGAAGAAACCTATCATTGGCATTCACTGGGTAGTCTTTGGGAAATACAGTAAATCTTTGAAAAAAAATCCTTTTCCCCTGATATTGTTTCTAAAGTATGTTCCAAGATGCTCCTCTCGGCCTAGTCCTTTTTCTCAACACTGAATTGAAAGCTGAATTCCCTACTTGCAATCTCCATCTGCATTGTGGAGTAATTGACCAAATCATATATCTAATTCGATCGTAGCGCAGAATCAGAAAATTTAGCTGGCTAAATGTTTTATTTTGTGTTGTTTGTCTAACATGCAGGTTTGGCTGTTCTATTACAGGTTCAGAGGCTACTTTTCTTTCTTGCTAGTTTGCTTGAACATCCATGTGGAAAGGTGATTTGACCTTGTCCCATGTTTTGTGATCATTTCTGTCACCCACATGAAACACTTTCCACTGATCATCATGTTGCTGCTTCTCATGCCAGATGTTGTTGTTGAAGGAGGGAATAGTTGGTTTTCTTGGAAAAACAATTGGGCAGATTGCTGATGCATTAACTGCAGATGAAAAGCTGATGGTGGAAAATAATGTTCCAGTAAAAGGCTTTCATAGACTTACTGCATGGTGTTTGCCTGTATTTAAGTCCTTTGAATTGATTTGTGATCATGGAACACCTGTACCATCTCTGGAAATGCTTGAAAAGTGAGAACGATGGATGGCATTTTGTAATGACTTCAATCCTGAGTTAAATTTCTTGCTTTCATGATTAATATGGATTCCTCTATCCATATGCAGGTGCCATGATGATTGCCCAACTGTGGGAGATTGCTGTTCTATATGTGGCTATGTCCTTGAGTTTTGTCAGGCATGTGTTTTATACCTAGTGCTGTTTCTTTGCTCTTGGTAGTGTATCTAATATGCTGGAAATGGATTGTTATCTGATCTTGTGTGGTTTCACTTTTGGTCTGGTAGCAATTGTTAAATTTCTTGCCCATAACCTTGAAGATGCAGAGTCTTGCACAGGACATCCCTATAATGAGTACTATCTGGTACAGTGGATTAGATAATTGTTGGCGCTACACATCCTGGCCTTCTTTGCTTCAGTGTTTTATATTTGTGTTTCTAAAGGCATGCCTGTGAATTTTATCTTCATTGCCTCCATTCTGTGGCATAACTAACTCTGCTAGACAACTAAACTTGTGGTGTTTCTTTTAATCTGTCCATGTCTATTTTACATAGACACACGGTAAACTGCCCAGCATACTCGTGTCTACACACTTGGGTATAATGAAACAGGAAAAAGTACACAAATGGATGCCTCTAATGGCTGCAGGAATACACAAGAGTGCACAAGTACAACATACCACTTATGGGCAAGATACAAACTCACACAAGCACAAGCCACTAAAGGGCTACACAATATAAAAAATAAATAATTTATTTATCACTAAAATGCTTGAGAAAGCATAAAGAATACAATGGGAGAGATCCCATATTTATATAGCAAGAACCTGGTCCAACTAGCCGTTGGGCTAGTCCCAACAGCTAGAAAGCTATGTCACATCGGTGCGGGTGCGGGTGCGGCTGAATTTCAAAATTTTTGGACACGGGGACACGGATATATATATATATATATATTTAAAAAAAATATTTCTACACAGTCTGGTAAAGACGGTGCTCTGCACAGTTATCTACACAGTCTGGTAAAGACTGTGCAACACAGTCTGGTAAAGACTGTGCTCTGCACAGTCTTTTTCTCTAAAGACAGAAGTATATAAAAAATATATAAAAGATATATATTTTTTAGTTTTTATACATTTTTTGTCCTAAAAAATGAACAAAAATAGACTCGGTCAACGTTGACCGAGTCCAAAACAAGGACGACCTCGACCTCGACTCGTTGACTGAGTCCGACTCGGCGTTGACCTAGTTTGGGCCGTGTTTGAAGCCGCACCCGTGTCGGGGCGTGTCGACTCAGGTGCGGCGCCTCCTTAGCCGAGTCCGTGTGACATAGCTAGAAAGCCATACAAAATAAAAGGAAAAAAACTAATTTACGAAGCCCTAATTGGAAGGTACTATTACATGATAGAAAATGACGAAAATGCCTCTAAGGGGCATGGCTTATTACATGCATGACATAAGAATAATATATATATATATATATATATATATATATATATATATATATACATACAAATTGACACTCCCCCTTAAACTTGCGGTGTGATAACAAAAAGTTTATCTAGTAGGAAGTGAAACCGAGGTGACAGAAGCGCCTTGGTGAAGAAATCTGGCAATTGATATTCTGAGGTGACATAAGGCAAAGTATTAGTCTTCAAAAATTCTTCACGTAGATAGTGACAATCCATTTCAATATGTTGAGTCCTTTCATGAAATATATGATTGCTAGCTATGTACATGGCACTTTTGTTGTCACAACATAGTCTTGAGGGTGACTGCAAGTAAACCCGCATGTCTTCAAATAATCGTCTCGGCTATACGATCTCTGATATTGTGGTAGTCATAACATGATATTCAACTTTAGTAAATGACAATGATACTTTCTGTTGCTTTTTGCACTTTCAAGACACCTGAGTCACCTAAAAAACACAGAAACCATTAGTTGAGCATCTATCATTAGGATCTCTTCTCCAATCTGAATCTGACTAAGCAATTAATTCAAGTAAATTGTGGTAAGAGAGTGCTGAAAATTAGCTGAGTTATATCAAGTCGGGTGATAGTCAAGTAAGTCAATGCTCCAATCATCTGGTAATACAGAGTCAGATCTTTCAAAGGTAATCAATCATCTTTTATCTTGGCATTGATTTCATCAGTGATTCCTAACTTGTCAATAATTTCAGTAGCAAACTTAGTTTGGGTTAGTAAATATCCTTGTGGAGAATATGCCACCTTAATTCCGAGGAAGAATGTAAGAAATCCAAGATCAGTCATCTCAAAATGTTCTTTAAGTGTATTTTTAATATGGTGAACTACTTGTTTATCTCCACTAATAATGATCGTATCATTGACATAAAGAAGCAGAATAATGATACCTGCATTAGATTTCTTAATAAATATAACAATGTCAATATAACAATATTTAAATCCAAGTGTATTCATTACAAAGTTAAATCTATCATACAAGGCCTTAGGAGCCCGATTTAATCCATACAAGGCTTTTCTTAAATGAAGTACCTTTTCAGATGAAATCTCATATCCAGTAAGGGAATTCATATACACCTCTTCTTTTAATTCCCCATTTAAAAATACATTCTTTATATCCATGAGATAAATGACCCAACCCTTGACAACAACTACAACTATGAGAGTTCTAACTGAGGTCATCTATAATCTATAGCATACTCTTGAGAATAGTCTTTAACTACTAATTTTGCCTTATATCTTTCTAAATTCTCATCACTTTGGCCTTGATTTTGTAAACCCATCTACAATTTATGGTTTTCTTTTCTTTGGGTAAATCTTTTTGTAATGGAACAAAAAATACACAATAAGTGGCTTTTATGGCTTACAACCATACAAAAAGAGCACAAGCAAAGTCCACTTATGGGTCAATACAAATCACATGCACAATAGCCTCTTATGGGTTTGGAATACAACATAATATATAAGGTTTTATATATTCAAATGTGCTTGAGAACAAGCATGCATAATAAAGGGAGAGACAACCCTTTATTATAGACAAAAAAGAACACTTATAACCAGTGTTGTGAAAAGCGTTGAGGCGTAGCGAGGCGCTCAACCAAAAACCGAGGCGAGGCGTAAGCCTTGAGGCGTAAAGCGTAAGCCTCAAAAAAAATTTTTGAAAACTTTTAAAAAATTATAAAAAAATATCTAAAAATACAAATAAATAAAGAAATGCGTTATTGATGAAATTGACAACCAATAAGAAATAGAAAATGTCAAATAAGTACTAAAAAATATAAGATTAACATATAAAAGTAACTAAAACCTGATTACATAACTAAAAAATATATGAGATTAGCCTACAAAAGTTAAAATATATGGGATTAACCTATAAAAGTTAAAATATATGAGATTATTCTAAAAAATATGAGATTAACATATAAAAGTAACTAAAAAATTGATTACATAACTGGAAAATATATGAGATTAACTAAAAGAAATTAAAATATATGAGATTATTCTAAAAAATATGAGATTAACGTATAAAACCAAACATCAAACCATGACAGTATATCATACACCTAACATCAAACCATGGCAGTAGAAGTAAATTTAGCCACAAACAACTTAGTTATTGTATTGTGGAATAATTAAAGATTGATAAAATTGATTAAATACTTAGTATCAAGAGCATTTACATTATTATGCCATAAAATAAGTTTGTTTGCATGTGCACACAGTGTTCTGGCCAATGAATAGAAACTCTAAATAAAGTAAAGTAAAAGGGTAAAGAAGACATGAGAGGGATCCCCAACATGAAAAGAGATCTGATATTTTTTTATGACATAAGAAGCGAACCAATACAATTAGCCAGAATCCTATATATTCCCAAACCTATACCATGTGCTTGAAGTTAGACTATTGGATTTGATTCCTGAATTAGTTATACTTGTCAAATTATGTGTTGAAAACTACGTTTCTATAAGCTAAGTAACCAGTGAAACTATGGTTCTCTTTACTGATCCAACTGTGATTTGCATCTTTTTATGAGACAGCGTGCAAAATACAACACTCCCAGTGTGGATGCTATTGAGAAAGCAAGAACAGTTCAACTGTTACAGTTGTATAAACTGCAGTGAAACAACCGTGACACTTTCATTAACGTGACACCCTTTTCTAAGATCTAGTTATTTAACTAATCCTAGGGATGATGTTTCTATATATATACCTATATATCCATTATTTTTGTAGAATAAGATTTAAGTCTGAGCAGCAAATTGGCCTATTGTTGGCCCATCTTTAAATTCTTGTATAATAGTCTACTGCACTTCTAATCTTACTAAAAGTGAATCTAACTTATTGCTTATGACTTGAATAGTAAATTCCAGGACAAACTAATTAAAGTTGAACGATTAAACCTATACAAAGATTCTCACAAAGCACATATGAACAGACACACCACAGGGAGCACTTTGGAGTGGAGATAATAATAGATCGATAAGAGAATCCTGGTATTAATTCTGTGTAAAAAGGTCAATGTGGATATGATGAACATATAAGTGATCACTTTATTGAAGGGGAAAAGTGGGCATGAAAATCAATTATATAATTTCCTTCTTCGATAGGCATGTATCTATGGATTATATATAGAGAGATTCAGATGGCATATGCTAGCTGTTGGAGAGTATAATTTGCTAATGACATAGGATAAAGTTAATTACCCACTTAGTTCTTAATTTCATAAGGGGGTTTACTGTTTTCATACAACTTGCAAAAGATTGGTGTTTGAGTTGGACTCCCACTGCATAAAAGTTAGAAAAAGTTGGAGAGAAAATTCAATAGGACAAAACCAGTGTTATTAAAAGCCTCACCTTGAGGCGCGTACGCCTCACCTTGAGGCGCGCCTCGCTCTGAGGCGTACGCCTCAAGGCGTATGAGGCGTGCGCCTCAGGGCTTTTGCGCCTTATGCCTGCGCCTCAAGGCACAAAGCCCCTCGCCTTGAGGCGAGGCGCGCTTTTTGCGCCTTGAGGCGCGTTTTTAATAACACTGCTTATAACTGTTGGGATGCTTGATGCTCTCAACGGCTATAAATATAGTTGTTGGGAGCTCCCAATAGCTATGATGGTCAATAACCATTAAGCCTTACAAGGAAAATAAAAATAAGAACATACAAAGGCTTAAAGTTCCCTTAGTGGACACAATCTATTACATGGACTGAAAGACCAAAATACACCTAATGGATATAACCTATTGCAATAACAAAAATATACATGCACATTTATATGTGTGTATATATATATATATATATATATATGCACAAATCCTAATATATCCAATTTAACACCCCCCCTCAAACTTACAATATAATCATTGAAAGTTTGTCTAGTAAGACATGAATTCAGGGAGAAGGAAGTGCCTTGGTGAAGCCGTTGGCTAACTGAAACTCAGATGCTACGTAAGGTAAGATGATAGTCCTCTTGAGGTACTCTTCACAAACATAACAACAATTCATCTCAATGTGCTTGGTCCGTTCATGGAATGTATACTTGCCAATGATGTATATGGCGCTTTTATTATCATAACATAGTCTTGAGGGTGAGTTCATATACACCCCATGTCTTCTAATAATCTCCTCAACCATACGATTTCAGAAGTCATGATGGCCATGACACGATACTCAACTTCAATCATCGATAGAGATACTTTTTGTTGCTTGTATTTTCAGGATACCAACAAGTCACCCATAAACACACAAAAACCTGTGGTTGAGCGTCTATCATTGGGATCTCTCCTCAATTAGAATTAGTATAAGCAAATAATTCAAGCGAAGAGGAAGACGATAATAATACCCCTCTTGAAATAGAGGTTTGCAAATATCTAATAATGCACATAACAACTCTCATGTGCACAATCGTAAGGGAATGCTGAAACTGGTTTGTTGTGTTCTTGACATGAGAGATGTCAGGTCGGGTGATAGTCAATTATGTAAGAGCTCCAATCATTTGTCGATAAGGAGTAGGGTCATCTAAAGGGGTATCATCATCAATTCTCATCTTAGCGTTGATAACTTTAGGCATATCAACCCTCTTCTCATTTGTAATGCCAGACCTATCAATAATCTCAAAGGTAAACTTAGATTGAGTTAGCAAATAACCACACGCCGGGTAAGCTACCTCAATCCCAAAAAAATATTAAAGAAAACCTATATCGGCCATTTCAAAATTTTAATTTAAAACAATTTTACTATAACTAACTCTCTGTTTATCTTCACCAATGATGATCATGTCGTCAACATAGTGAAGAAGAATAATCATACTTGGCATTGTCAATATAATAGGATTTAAGACCAAGTTTAAGCAAAACTGAACTGAATTTATCATACTAGTCTTTAGGAGCCTGTTTTAAGCCATACAAGACTTTACAAAGATGAATAACCTTTCCTACGGGAATTTCATATCCTAGTCATATATACTTCTTCTTTTAGTTTATCATTCAAAAAGTCATTTCTAACATCCATTTGATAAATGTACCGATTCTTAATGGCAGCTACAACAATGAGAGTCCTACCTGAGGTAATCCTAGCCACAAGTGCGAAAGTCTCACCTAGAACCTTTGGTGACTAGCCTAGCCTTATACCATTCTAGGGAGCCATCGCTCTTAGTTTTAACCGTGTAAACCCACCTAGAACCTATAAACTTTTTTCCTTGTGGTATATCTCCTATTTGCCAAGTCTTAGATTTTTCTAAGGCTTCAAGTTCATGGTTCATGGCTTCTATCCATTCGGGATGACTTTTGGCTTGTTTGTAGGAAGTGGGTTTGAAATGAGAAAAGATTTTAGCTCGACATGCTCAGTACTGAGTAGAAAATGAGTTATAGGAGACAAATATATTTGGGGGTCTAGATTTCCTAGTAGATCTCCTAACACTTTGTGGCTCAAGGTTAGAGTATTGATCTAAGCCATTAGGTTGACTCTCGTTGCCTCTTGTATATTGAATTATAGGAGGTTCACTTCTATCTATATCATGGTCTACATCACCAGGGGTATGAATAATAGGTTATTCTTCATTAATATTCAAAGAATCTTCCTGAGGAAGTAATTCAAATAAAAATGAATAATTGTTAGCTTTCTTAGGCACATCATGATAAAAAAACTTTATTGCTCTAAAAAGGTAACATTTCTAGAAATATATAATTTAGTATTTTTGAAATCATAACACCTAAAACCTTTTTGGGCTTCACCATACCCAAGAAACACACAAGGAATATCTCGAGGAGATAATTTATCATTTTTTTTAAGTGAGAACAAAACATTTACATCCAAAAGTTCTTAATCTATAGTTATCAGGGGAGATTTTGTAAAGTTTTTCAATAGGTGTAATCTTTTGAAGTTTGACATAAAGGATTCTATATATAAGATAAACAATAGTAAAGGTGGCTTCGGCCCAAAACTCTTTTGGAGCATTTTTTGAGATTAGTAAGGTACAAGTAGTTTCAACAATATGCCTATATTTTCTTTTTGCCAAACCATTTTGTTGATGAGTATGATCACAAGATCTTTGGTGAACAATTTCATTTAGTTTTAAATATTTTTAAACTTATTTGGCATAAATTCTCCTGCCGAATCAGACCAAAAAATAGTTATATTAGATTGAAATAAATTTTTGACCAAGTTGTGAAAAGGTTTAAAGATCTCAAAAGCTTCACTTTTGTGCTTAAGAAAGTAAATCCATGTATAATGAGAATAATCATCAACAAAAATAACATAATAAGCAAAACCACCCTTAGATATAACAGGTGTTGAACCCCATACATCCGAGTGAATTAATTCAAGTTGTTTAGAGGCAAAAAATGTCCTTTCTTAAAAGAGAATTTCAAGAATACAATCAGAACAATTGAATTTCTCATTACAAAATTTTTGTAAATGAGGTACATTGGATAATTTAGATATGCTAGGATGATCTAGCCTTTGATGCCACAAAACAATATCCAAATCTTGTATATTATAAAAAAAAAGTTTTTGGAAGAATCAATCGATGCATGTAATAGAAGTTTGCTTCTCTATGGTCTTCCCCAATTTGCATCTCGGACTGGTGATCTTGTACCAAACATTGGTTCGATGAGAAGAAAATTCTACAACCATGATCGGCAATTTGAGAGAAAAATAATATTTAAATTTAGTTTTGTAACAAATCTGATTTTTGGTATAAAAATATTTGAAGAATTTTTTAATTTTTCAATACCGTTTATATCAAGAAAAGAGCCATCCACAGTAAAAACATTAGATACACTTGAGTTTTTTCATACATTTAGAAAGCAAAGCATTATTAGGGGTGCCAAGGAATTTTACATGGATGAGATGATGACGAAACCGCGACACCCGTGATAAAAGAGGAAGATCCCTTGAGAAGTAGTTGTAGAGCCTCCACCAGTTGGGATAAAGACATAGTTCCAATGGATTTGGAATCTTCATTAGCTCCACTCTTGTCTTCATGTGATGATTCTACGCTCGCCTTCACTCATCACTTCCTTTGAACTTAGGGCAATAAGGCTTTATGTATTACTTTGCTTTTTGGATTTTTTCTGTGAAACATTGAAAGCATGCACAATTAATTTTAATTGATTATGTTTTTTTATATATGTGTGACTTTGTTTTTGATGAATTTTTGTATAAAATCCTGAAAGTATGTTTAGTATTATGGATTATGTAATATGTTATTTATATATGTATGTGTATTGTGCTTTTGTGAAAAGGCTGAAAGTTAATTTTAGTTGATTATGTTTTTTTATATATATGTGACTTTGTTTCTGATGAATTTTTCTATAAAATCCTGAAAGCATATTTTGTTGATTATACTGAATTTTATATATATATATATATATATGTGTGTGTGTGTGTGTGTGTGTGTGTGTGCGCGTGTGTGTACAATTATATACCTATATTCTGGTTTTGTATATTAATGTATTTTGTGAAAGCATGTGTAGTTTTGTACTTGTGTGATGAAAACATCTTATTAGTAAAAGAATTAAACATATTTTTATGTATATTTTGTATACTTTATTACATTCTAATTGGGGTACCACTAGTCCAACTAGTCCTGCCTAGTCCTCAACTAGTCTTTTTAAGGGGTCTACCGACTAGGCACCGCCTAGAGCTTTCGACTACATAGCTCCCATCATCATTGCATGACTTCTCTTTGGAAAAGTGAGGCGGCTTGTAAGTATTTGTGTTGACTCCGGGTCTAGAAAAAACCAACACATTGTCTTTTGTCTCTTTGGATTCGGACATAGATCTTGTTTCCTCCATACAAACTTCGGCCAAGACTTCATGTAAGGGAAGATATTTTTTTCTTTCTTTTTTTTTACTTAGGTTGGCTGCCAGTCAAAGGTTGGCCCTGCCCTGATGAAACCCTAACCTCTCCAAGGAGGCGACGGGGAGAGAAAGATGACGAAGAAGAAGAAGGGGAGGAGGAGGAAGAGGATGAAGAAGAAGAGGATAGAGAGAGAGAGGCGGTGGGTAGTGCGGCTCCTTTCCTTTTTATTTTAAAAGTGAAATTTCATTACCCCCTCCCTTCATTTCTATCTTTTTAACTCCATCTTAAAAGTTTTTTCAGCCCCAAACTCTTCATTTCTCTTTTCATAACTATTTTAAAAATTTCTTCGACCCTATAATGAAATATGCGGAAAAGCAAAGAGTGCATTAAGCACTTACAACATCCACTAATGAACAAACAAAAAAGGGCTAACACCCAAACCCACAAGAGACAACACAACATAAAAATATAAATGTCTCTTATTGAAAGAGAGAGAGCTCTCAAGAGTGAAGAATACAAGAGGGGTTCACCCCTATTTATACACAAGAGAGGGAGAGGGAGAATGACCAAGAGGCCTTAAAAGGAGAGCCACCTAGGGGCTCCCCATGTAGTCGTTGGGAGCCCCCAACGGTCACAAATGTGACCGTTGGGAGCCCCATCGACTACATGGTGGGGCCCCTTTTGTGTGAGCAAAAAACATAAAAATAAAAAATATGTTTTACAAAAAATAAAAGGGAAAATAAAAGAGGAAAAACAAGTACCCCTATCAGGCACTTGTGAAATGACTAAAATACCCCTATCGGGTATTATATATATATATATATATATATATATATGAATTACATGTATTTTAACACCCTCCCTCAAGCTTTACAGGGATATAACCGAAAGCTTGTTAAGGAGAAACAAAAACCGAGGAGCCGCAAGAGCCTTGGTGAAGAAGTCCGACAACTGGTATTCTGATGTGACGTAAGGTAGTGCTATGGTTCCTCTTAGGTATTCATCACGAACGTAATGGCAGTCCATCTCAATATGCTTAGTACGCTCATGGAAGGTGTGGTTGCTTGCAATATAGATTGCGCTTTTGTTGTCGCAACACATCTTCGAAGGAGTAGAGATGACAATGCCCATATCACTGAGGAGGCTTCTTAGCCACACAAGTTCCATGGTTGTAGTGGCCATAGCACGATATTCTGCTTCCGTCGAGGACAAGGATACTTTGTGTTGCTTCTTGCATCTCCAAGAAATCATAGAGTCACCTAAGAAAACACAAAATCCGGTAGTTGAGACTCGGTCATTGGGATTTCCTCCCCAATCTGCATCAGTATACGCAATTAAATCAAGTGACGAGGCAGAGGAAAGAAAAACTCCCTTAGTTATGGTATTTTTGATATATCTGACGATCCTTAAGACTGCACTCATGTGCACGGTTGTAGGTGCATGTTGAAACTGACTGACAGAGTGGATGGCATGAGCAATGTCTGGCCGTGTGATAGATAAGTAGGTTAGAGACCCAACAAGTTGCCTGTAGGGAGTAGGATCCTCGAGAGGTGTTCCATCTTCCAACCTTAATTTTGCATTGATGACTTTTGGGGTTTCTGTCTTCTTATCATCGGAGATACCAGATTTGGAACAGATGTCAGCAACAAGTTTCATCTGAGAGAGAATGTACCCTCGAGGAGAGTACGCCACTTCAATTCCTAAAAAATATCTTAAGAAACCAAGGTCAGACATATCAAAATTTTCTTTCAAAACCTTTTTAATATCATTAATGCCTTGCTTATCACTTCCTGTGATGATCATATCATCAACATAAAGTAGTAAAATAACTACTGAAGACCCTGCACTTTTCACAAACAAAGCAGTGTCAGTATAACATGAACGGAAATTCAAACTTGTCATTACATTACTAAATCTATCATGCCAAGCCTTTGGGGCTTGTTTTAAACCATATAATGCCTTTTTAAGTTTGAAAATCTTATTTTTACCAATACATACTCCTGGTGGGGGATCCATGTAAACTTCTTATTTAATTCGCCATTTAGAAATGCATTCTTAACATCGAGTTGATAGATAGGCCATTTTTTTACTGACGCAATAGCAATAAGAGTCCTAACACTAGTCATTCTAGCAACAGGTGCGAAGGTTTCTTCATAATCTATACCATATTCCTGAGCATATCCTTTAGCAACTAACCGTGCTTTATAACGTTCTAATGAACCATCACTCTTGGTTTTAATTTTGAAGACCCATCTACATCCTATTGATTTCTTTCCAGTGGGTAACGAAGTTATTTCCCAAGTTTTTGCTTTTTCAATGGCACTAAGCTCTAAGTTCATGGCTTCAACCCATTGGGGAATATCTTTGGCCTCATTATAGTGTGAGGGTTCATGAAATGAATGCAATGCAATTAGACATGCTCTATATCTAGTAGTTAGGGACTCATAGGAAACAAACCTATTAGGAGGATTGGAGATCCGACTATATCTCCTTAAAGATATTTCTTCTATGTTGGATCCTTGAGAGTATTTTTCTAAGGCGCTCATCTGAGTTTGTTGACCACACCTAACATATGTTTGGATTGGTCTATTATTTTCATCTATAACATTATCAAGAGGGATTTCCTCTAGGTCATTCAAAGACTCATTAGAGATTTCCTCTTCTTGAGGAGTCTCATCTTCTTGAGATAGAAGATCAAACAAAAAAGTATTTTCACTTTCGGCAATATCTTTAGTTTTCACAAAACCATTTTCATTTTCCAAAAATGTTACATCTTTGGATACATAGAGTTTGTTATTTTTTAAGTCAAAACATCTAAAACCCTTTTGATTTTCTCCATAATCCAAGAAAACGCATTCAATAGCTTTAGGAGATAATTTGTCCCGTTTATGAGTAAGGACAAAACATTTACATCTAAAAGCTCTTAATCTATTGAAGTCGGGTGTTCTTTCAAATAGTTTTTCGTATGGAGATGTATTTTGTAAGGATGAAGATATCATTCTATTTATTAAGTAAGTTGAGGTTAAGGCCGCTTCGGCCCAAAAATTCTTTGGAATTTCTTTGGAAATAAGGAGTGTCCTAGTGGTTTCTATGATGTGTCTATGCTTTCTTTCGGCTAAGCCGTTTTGTTGGGGAGTCCTAGGGTACGATCTTTGATGACAAATTCCATTTACTTCTAAATAGTTTTGAAATTCATTTGATAAATATTTTCCACACGAATCGGATCTAAGAGCAGAGATATTCCTTGAAAATTGATTTTTAACTATCATATGAAATTTTTTGAAAAAATCAAAGACTTCGGATTTTAAATTGAGAAAGTAGATCCATACATACCTAGTGTAGTCATCGATGAAAGTGACGCAATAGGAGTACCCTCCTTTAGACATGACGGGGGACGGACCCCAAACATCCGAATGGACTAACTCAAAAGGTCTTTTGGACACAAAAGTTCGGTTTGGAAAAGAGTCGATTTCATTTTGCCAAAAATACAATTCTTGCAAACAAAATATTTCTCATTACAAAATTTCTTTCTTAATGGAAAGGAGTACATTTTTGAGAAACTTGGATGTCCTCTTTGATGCCAAATATCAATATTTTTATCTTGGACATGGTTACAAAAAGAGTTGGTGGGGAGTTTCAAGTTGCTCATGTAATAGAGATCTCCCCTCCTATGGCCTTGCCCAATCAGCTTCCCGGACCGAAGATCCTGTATAAAGCAATCCTTAGTTGAGAAGGAGATTTTACATCCATGATCACATATTTGAGCAACAGAGAGGAGATTTAAATTAAGTTGAGGTACAACTCTCACGTATGGCACGAAGAAATCTTTTGAAAAGTTTAAGGTTCCAAAACTTTTTACTTTTAAAGATGTTCCATCGGCAGTTGAAACATAGGAGTTTTTATAATTATTACATAAATCAGAAAGCTTATTTTCACGGGGGGTCATATGAAAGGAAGCTCCAGAGTCAAGGATCCAAGACGACATACCTGGAGGAGAGGAGGAAGCTACGACGACACCCGAAGTTGATGGAATCTTGAGTAGAGTTTGTAGTGCTTCCGATAGTTGAGCAAGAGAAAAATAGTCCTTTCCTTTGATTGCTTCCTCTTTCTTTTGTGTAGCTTCTTCAACGGAAGCAACCTTATTTTTTGGTGCTTCATTCAACTTAGGGCAATTAGGTCTTATATGACCCGGTTTTTGACAATGATGGCAAATGACTTTTCTATAGTTGCCATTATAGTTATTTGCCTTCCAAAATGTGGAGGTTTGTAAGTTTTCATATGGTTGCCGGGTTTTGATACGGCCAAGACATCATCTCCTCCTTTAATCATGCCAAGACAGGTTTCTTCTTGGCATATTTCGGCTATGGCATCTTCCAAGGGAAGAGGCTTTGATCTATGTAGGAGGGAGGATCTAACTTGTTCATATTCGGGCCTAAGCCCATGTAAAAATTGGAAAAAGTGTTCTTTTTCCATTTGTTCTCTCCTTAATTCCACATCTATACTAGAAACCCATTTTGGTTCTAGTAAGGATAGCTCATCCCATAGAGGGCTAAGAGTGCTAAAGTAATCCCTAACACTCATTTCTCCTTGCTTGATAGTCCGGATTTTTTCTTGAAGAAAGAATTGACGAGCAAGGTCTTTTTGTGTAAACATACCTTTCATGAAGAACCATGCTTCATTTGCCATCCTAAATTTGGCAATGTTGGCGCAAATCTTGAGCTCCACATTATTCATGAACCAAGCAAGAATCTTGGCATGCTTACTCTCCCAATCTTCTTTTTTAGATTGGTGATCTTCAATGGCCTTTATACGGGCATCTCCTTCAAGAGCTTTTTCTTGATCGCCTTCCATCTTAGTTAGTTGGAGTTGTGGTTCCGGAATGGTGCCCATAACGTATCCCCAAAGTTTTTTACCTTTGAGGTTGTTCTCCATGGCGGCGGCCCACATCATATAGTTGGAGCCATTGAGCTTGAAGGAGAGATCAATCTTTTGTTCTCCTTCCATTTCAAAAACACTCACAAGAGGGTAAATGAAGAGAGATACAACAAGAAAAAATATAGCTACACGACTAGCTATATTAAGAAGAAGAGCATAAACAAGGCTCTGATACCATGTAATGAAATATGCGGAAAAGCAAAGAGTGCATTAAGCACTTACAACATCCACTAATGAACAAACAAAAAAGGGCTAACACCCAAACCCACAAGAGACAACACAACATAAAAATATAAATGTCTCTTATTGAAAGAGAGAGAGCTCTCAAGAGTGAAGAATACAATAGGGGTTCACCCCTATTTATACACAAGAGAGGGAGAGGGAGAATGGCCAAGAGGCCTTAAAAGGAGGGCCACCTAGGGGCTCCCCATGTAGTCGTTGGGAGCCCCCAACGGTCACAAATGTGACCGTTGGGAGCCCCATCGACTACATGGTCTGGCCCCTTTTGTGTGAGCAAAAAACATAAAAATAAAAAATATGTTTTACAAAAAATAAAAGGGAAAATAAAAGAGGAAAAACAAGTACCCCTATCGGGTACTTGTGAAATGACTAAAATACCCCTATCGGGTATTATATATATATATATATATATTATATATGAATTACATGTATTTTAACAGACCCCTCTCCCTTCTTAATCTTTATTTAAAAGAAAAATATGTTTTTCCCCTCGTGCATTCAGAATTTCTCACATTCTCCCCTTTTTTAATAAAATATTTCTTATATATAGTTGTGTCCCTGTATCCACTGTTTTAGGAATTGCTGTGTCATACCCTTCGTACCCACACCTGTACCCATGTGACATATGTCCATGTTTGTTCCTATTTCCCAATTTAGACACTGGAAATTCATTTAGTTTTACATTTCTGTAAGGGATTTCTTTGCCACCATCTTCACCATCTTTTTTCAATTTATCAATGTACCTCGTTTGATAGTGAAGGTTTTAAGCCCAAGCATTCTGTTGCACAAGTTGGCCATGCATGTCCACTTTTCTTGAGTTGAACCTGGTGTCCCCTCCTGTTTTAATTTCTTTTATAATCTAGTGTGTTTTTTTGTGTTTCAATATAATTTTTTTGTCATTTATTATAGCAAGTTTCTGCTACTTGTGTGTTTATTTTTTTTTTCTGCTTGGCATTACTTTCTGTGGATGGTGATTTTCTTTGAAATATTTGTTGGGTCCCATCTTTCATGTCATGAAAATAATATTTATTCTGGCTTGTCATGTAAGTTCGAATGCTTTGTTGTTAAAAATTACTTTTAAATTCTCCATTTAACGCTACACTTGTAACACATTTATTTTAGTAAAAAGTATTTTGCCTGTTTTCTTCAGATTTTGCCAGTTGGGAAAGAACTGGAAGCTTGTCTGGCATCATTTAAAGCATTAGTTTCTTGCGGTCAGGGCAAAGCTGCTTTTCTTTCAATGTTTGAGCAGTTCCAGTCTTCAGTTCTGATTGATAAAGAGGTGGGGAGAGGAAATGGAAGGGATTCAGATTCTGCTCTCAATGATCAACAAAATTGGATAAAGTCTTCTCCCTTATTGACTTGCTGGAGAAAATTGCTACAATTTATTATATCTGAAACTGAATGTCCAATCGAGGTCATTGAGTCTGTCAACATGTTATCTATAGGTTGTTTGTACCTCTCTTCTGGAGGTGAAAGGTGAGTTTACTTCTTACATCAGTTTTTAACTTTGATATTTTATGTTAAAAGCGTGCAGGGTAGCTTTTGTGAACCGATGAAGTTCTTATTATCCTTGGCTAATCCTGCATAATGGTGCTAAAATATCTTTCTAAACTCTGCTTTATCAACAACATTTTGAGGAAATCCACATTTTTTTGGACTGGTGATCTTTAATTGTTTTCATTGTAATCACTAATTTTCTTTCACCCGGTCAATATCATTGTACATTGCCATTGTTTGGTTTCTGTTACTCAGTACTTTTCAAAAGCCTAGAGTTGATTAAGGAACTTCATTGAGGAAGGAGATGTTAATTAACAAATCTGTCTTCACTATGGTTACCTGTTTCCTTTTGTATTAAACATACACGTGCAATACCTTGAGAATGAAGGTTGTGGGACTTATTTGAGTTTGGTGTGCTTTTCACTGGAATGGAATTCCTCATGTCTACTTGCAATTGGTAAATACTAGACGAGAATAGCAAACTTCTCCACTTTTATGACCTATTTGTGCTTCATGTGTCTATTTGCAATCGATAAATACTAGAGGAGAACAGCCAACCTGTGCACTTTCATGACATATTTGCAGTTTTTCACTTCAAAATCAGTTCCTATTTGTGTTATTCTGTATGAAAGTCTCTTATCTTTTAATCCTTTCTGTATGATAGTCTCTTCTGTCTTTTTATCCTTTCTCCACTTTTTCTGTCACACTTCATATTAAAGTTGTTTGTTATGACTCCCCTGGTGTATAGGAGTAGATAGTCAATGTGGTGATGCATGTCTGATGGACAAATAAACATACATATGTTTTGTACATAACCTATGTCCTTGTGTCAGCATAACCTATGGACACTTATATAAATAGCTTATGTCATTATGTCATAAGCTATGTATGCTACAAAGTGTGCAAGCCTAAGGCAACTAGTTGCTAGCTGTTCCTAACGGTTAGTATCCTATTTGTTGTATGTAAGAGACATTGCTCACTTCGTAATCAAATGAATGATTTTTTGTTCATTTTTCAAATTAATAAATTTATTATTTTTTTAGTGTATGTGTGCTCTCTTGTGACCTTAGTGTCACGTGCTCGTCTCCTTGCTAGCATTGTGATTGTAGGCTATTGTGACCTTGTGCCTTTGAGACCCATTTCATTGCAATATGATTCTAAATAAAGCAACTGTCAAATATTTATTCCAAGAGCATAAGAAGTTTTAGAAGTATTAATCTATCTGAAAGGCCAAGTCTTGTTAAGTACTAAGCATAAAAAAAACGTTTTATGATATCTTTCATTTGATTTCTTACACTAATCACATTAAACATGCAAAAGCTGAATAATGAGTACTTTTCCCTTAGGATAGGCAGCACCATCCCGGCTGTTTTCCGGACGAAAAATGGCCAGCTCCTTTTTTCCTTTTTTCTTTCTGTTTTTTTAGTGCTTGGTGTCGAAAAACCTGACAACCAGGTTTTAGCCATCCAAACAGTTTAGGCAAAACCTGGTTTTCTCAAAACTAAGTTTTATCTCTCATCCAAACGGTTTTTTAGTGGCCAAGGAAGTGGGTAGCAGTCGATAAATCCTTGCTATCTGAGCATGATCTGCTTTCTGATGGATAGGCTTTCTTTACAACCAGAGAGACCAAACTCAGGCCAAAATTCAAGGTTTTTTGTAAAAGCAGCCCATTCTTGGAAAATTAATGCGACTACAACTAAGCATACATGTTAAAAATCCAACTGGCATCTCAATTGATACTCACAACTGAATATGTGAATCTAAACCTGGCAGTGGAAGGAGGCTCTTTTTACACCATTGCTATATAACTATGTTTATCTAAATGAATATTTTGTTACATAATACATGCAATATGCAAGGATCATATCACTATCGATCATGACAGACATGAGCCTACCCAGTTGCAATCCGAGTCCAAACATGAAATGATGTTGAATGAGACCTTTAAATAAATAATACGTTATTAAAGTCCTGTTAGAATAGTTTATTGTGAATAGTGAGCCAACTGGCCGCAAAATGGCCAGATGACCCCAAATATGAAAAAAGCGAAAAAAGAGGAAAACTGGCAGGCCATATATTTTGAAAAAAAAAATGTCAAGATTCCAGCTATTTTTGGCCAGCCACCAGCCGGAAAATGGCCGTACATACTGGTATTGCCCAGTGCTGGGCAGAATAAGGGTATGGGAGGGGGATCAAAATGGTGGACGAGCAAAAGGGGTGGTGGGAGTTGCTCGCCCTCTTTTTGATAGGCTAGGTTGAAAGAGTCGGGGGGTGGGGAAGCACTTTTGAAAAATTGGGTTAAAAACCCAGTGTTGCCCTTTCCAGGTTTACCCAAAACCTGGTTTGGTGGCATCCAAACAACCACCAAACCAGGTTTTTTGGGTAAAGTCTGGTTTCACACCCAAAACCATGTTTTCACCCTGGTTTTGGGTGTCATCCAAAGAGCCCCTAAGATTCATTTATGGAAATCAAGATCTCTGAATGTTTATGCCCTCTGAAAACAGATCAAGCTCTGATGGCAAGAATTAGTCAATGAACAGAATCCAAATACTGCCTGTTGTCTCTAAAGTCGCTAGGCTACATTTATTGTGTACTTTTTTTATAGCCAAGCTGGAGGATAAACCCTAGGTTTGAACCAGATGCCCCTTGCTTAAAATAGTATGCATTTGTCCAGTCTAGCCATCTATTCAACACCACTAAGAACCATTTATGAAGTTGGGGATCTTTGAAAAATGCTTCTTATTTCTATCTTCAATGGAATTTTGTTTTTGTGAGGATATGCTTGTGCTTTTTTTGTAATTTGTGCATTGTTGAGGCTTTTAGCCAGTTCCTTGTTCAATTTATTCAAAATGTTATTGGTTGGAAGCATTTTGTCTTATACAATTTCTGTAGATTCACGCTCCTTACTATTTTCTGATATAAGTATTTGGAACTTCCAGTTTGCAGGGAGTTTCAATAATTAAATGCCTTTTTGGGTTGTCTTATGATTCGGAGACAGTCAACAGTTATGATGAGGAGAAATTGAAAGAGATTAATGGGATATTAGCCCTTATGGATTTGAGCACTACTAGCAGTGGGGTTTTGGACACTTCAAATGCTAGGATATATTTAGATCAGGTAGTTTGTTTTCTTCTTTCTATGTATAATTTGAGTACTGTCAATTCTTTACAATGCTTGTTACAATTTTGTATTATACAGGATGAACATCATCCGGAACTACTTTGGTTGTACACTAAAACATTATACATTTACTAGCAGAAAATTAGAAAATTAATTGTGTATTTTATTTTCTAGCATTTTCATTCCAAGTTTCGATGTGGATCACACATTTCCTGCTTGCCAATAAGGGCATAAACATGTCTTTTGCAGTTGGTCTAGTTTGATCTGTTTATGGATAATGGATTGAGATTTTTTTTTTATACTTGCAATAATCTTGTCATACATGTAAAAATTAGATTTTGTGTATTTGATTCTATCCTTATCAGTATTTAAGATTACACAAAAAGTGCTAGTTTTTCAGATTACAATGTTCATTATTTGAATTAGTTTGGCAAATTTTAAACCTTCTGAAACATATTCTTTGTCAGTGGATGACAGTATGATATTATTGTAGGTCTTTTCATGGCTATCAAGGATATACATCTTTTTTAGCTCATAAGGTCATCTATTTTTGTATGTAGAACATAATATCATTAATGTTTAATCCTCCTTTAACATTATGTTGTCTTACAAAGATTACCGTTTTTTTGTTTACAAATTTCATTGGTGAGTTTCTCCTTAAATTGAAACAAACATCTACTTGTTAAAGTGATATCTATCTATTTCAGACAATTTAGTGAAACCATTCATTGATATACGTAGGGGTGGAGTGGACATTAGGTCAGCCCGGGCCAACCCAATAATGGGTGAAGGCCTGACTATGCAGAGCGAGACTTGGTATCCCGCTGAAAGCCTGACCTGATAATTATCGGGTCGGGCTCGACCCAACTCTAATAGGGATCGATTTTATTGTCAAGACTCGACCAACCAATAACGCGACAAACCTGTTAATGCTTGTCCATACCCAATAAACTTGAATTTGGATTTTGAAGATACTACAAACCACACTTTATATTTATTTATTTTTTAGATAAATTAACAAAGGAAAAATTTTGAGAACAGACAAAACTGATTGAAAACCAATTTTCCTATAACGGTTGGGTTACATCAAGGATCTGCTTTAAGCCCTTTCCTATTTGCTATAGGGATGGATGAGCTTACGAGATCAATTCAAGAAAATGTGCCGTGGTGTATGTTGTTTGCTGATGATATTGTTTTGATTGATGAGTCTAGAGCTGGGGTTAATGCTAAGTTAGAATTATGGAGACAGACATTGGAAGCAAGAGGTTTTAAGTTGAGTAAGAGTAAGACAGAATACATGGAATGTCGGTTTAGTAAGCAACGAAGTAATGATGAGAGTGTAGTGAAGCTTGGTGAGCAAGAAATACCGGTGGATGATTGTTTCAAATATTTGGGATCTATCATTCAAAAGTATGGAGAAATTGATGGAGATGTAAATCATAGAATAAAGGTTGGGTGGGTGAAATAGAAAAGTGCAACTGGAGTGTTGTGCGATCGTAGAATGCCATTGCGGTTGAAGGGAAAGTTTTATAGGACGACTATTAGGCCTACTTTACTATATGGTACGGAATGTTGGGCTGCCAAGAGACATCATATTCAAAAAATGAGTGTAGCTGAGATGCGTATGCTGAGATGGATGTGTGGAAATACAATAAAAGATATGATGTGACAGAACGAGGAGATACGTAAGAAGGTAGGCGTTGCACCCATTGAAAATAAGATGAGAGAGAATCGTTTACGGTGGTTTGGACATATTCGGCGAAGGCCTAATGATGCTCCAGTTAGAAGGATGGAGAAATGGGAAAATATATTAGTTAAAAGAGGTCGGGGTAGGCCTAGGAAGACATGGATGGAGGTGATAGGAAAGGATATGAATGCTTTGAACCTCACCAAGGACATGGCATTGGATAGAAATGATTGGAGGAGAAGGATTCATGTGGAAGACCCATAATGATTTTCTTTTTTGGTTCATATCGCCGACCCCAATTATTTTGGGATGAAGGCGTAGTTGTTGTTGTTGTTGTACAAAACTGATTGAAAAAATGATGGAAACATGAAGGAAGTATTTTAAAGAGCAAAACGCTGAATAATGTAAGTCATATTAAAAATGAGAAGTAGCAGGAGATTTCCGAAACAAAAAAAAAGCCGAAATCTTTTAAACGAGAGTTGGCAAAAGACCATGAAATTTTAGAAAACGGGAACCAGGAAAAACAGAAGAAAGAAAACCTAAATAAAAACTTGGATGTACATTTCTCCTGGCAACTTTCATGTGGTTCTGGAAGATCTCGACAATCTGCTCGTTGCGAAGCAGGTTCTTGTCAAGGCATAGGAATGCCGGATCGGTGCATCTGACAAACCATTCCTCTGTGATGCAGCTGCCCTAGTAGCACTTTCATGGGTGCACTCGAGTTGGTCGTCATTTGAGGAGAGAGAGAGAGAGAGAGAGAGAGAGAGAGAGAGAGAGAGAGAGAGAGAGAGAGAGAGAGAGAGAGAGAGGTATGTTGGGAAGGCTAGGACCTATCCCTGTCTCTCTCCTCTTCTGTCACATCATTCTGGCAGCTTTGTCAGCTGGCCACTTCACTTTTCCTTTTTTTCCCACCTTTTGGCTGTAAAGGGCAGGAGGGGTGCATTTTTTAAAAAAGTTTACTTTTCAATTTTTAAGAGACCCACGAGGGCCTGACTCAGGCCGAGGCCAATACCCGAGCCCGACCCGATATCTTATTTGGTCAAGCTTAGCCCGAGCTTTTTTAGGCTAGGTCATCAAAGTCCTGCCTGAGTCCAACCTGTAGCGGGACGAGTATCCAAAAACCTGATAGGTACCCAGCCTGGCATTTGCAGGGTTGGATTTGCAAACAAAGTGTCGGAAATGCCGAGTTCACACTCCGGTTCACATATTTCCAGTTAACATAATCTAGTGACCCTGTATATATATATATATATATATATATATATATATATATATATATATATATATATATATATATATATATATATATATATATATATATATATATATATATATTAGCAGGTAGCTGCCTACTCCAATCCGCGCCTATCGCCAGCCTACCGGGCTTCTAAAGGGTTTTCTTTCATGTTTTTGTCAAATCTGACTGTACAGATGCGTTCTACATGCTTGATTTTATAACAATGGACTCTTGGATCGTCCGATTCTGGCACATAGGTAGATTTTTACAAGGTTTGAAAATTGACAGTCTAGAATTTTCATATGTATTCAAGCTGAAAAATTCACTTTTTTCCATAGAAAATTACGATCCAAGTTTTATTTTCTAGCAAATCTACCATGCTGAACACATCTGCAGGGTCAGATTTGTGAAAAACTCCCCAACCTCCCCTCCCCCAATTCCTTCGCAGTATGGTCATTTGTCTTTTTCATTTGAAGATTAATTATCTTATTCTAAGATATTTGAAGGCGAACTCTAGGAAGAGATATTGTCTAGTCTAACCATTGAAATAGTGATATTGAGATCAACATGGATGTGCATTGAGCTAGATTAGTAAAAGTGAGCAGATTGACTTCAAGTTTTGTGCATCTACTCATTGGGTGAAATCTTGTATGAAGATAAATGGTAATCTATGAAGGCTAGATGGAGCATCAAGATGGAAAGTAGAAGCTTGAATATCAAACATGTGAGGGGCCATAAAGTCCATTATGTCACAAAGAAAGAATCAACCATATAAACAAAGATTGCTGCTTTATCTGAGAAGGTATTTAAGTGAAACTGTTCAAGATTCCTTTGCCCATCCTCAGAATCGATTGGCTGATATTTTTGCTTAGGCAGTTGGAGAAGCTAGGCGTATAGAAATTGCCTCTCTCTATCCAAACTGAGGAGGATTGATATGTTTTCCCTAACTTTAGAAATGTATTGGTGTTAAGTGTACAATGTTGTACATATTTTCTTCTAGCATCTCTTATTTAATATTTGACTTGAGTAGGATTTTAGTTATTGTCATTAGAGGCTATGTTTGGCTGTTTTATTATATTATGTTTTGACTGTCTCAAGTATGAACCAAAATTCTTGTGATTGTTCCAAAAGTGTGACAGGTGCGTGTGTAAAATGTTTTGGATAAGTTATTTGGGAATTTTCGGAACACTATTTGAATGATTATTAAATGTGTACTGATTGTTGAAACTGTCAATTTGCTTCTCAAATGAAATTATGTAGCTCCTTAATACCATTGCCAATACCTATATTGTATACCTATCTGTACTCCTTTTTTTGTCAACCATGGACTAAGATGACCCCCAAATATTTTCATCAAATAACAAAGTTATGATGCAAGTAACAAGTGAAGATCAAGTGTGCCATTAGGGGAAACTATGAGCAACACATTTTAAAATAAAGTTAAAAATCCATCTTTTTCACAAACATATGGATGAAAACTTCAATTTATGCTGTGATTGTAATGAAAACAAGAGGAATACAAAAGGAGACACCAAGGACATACAATAGACAACAAGAATGTGCTCAAACACAAGTCCACAAAGGGACAATACACAAGCCAGACAATGGCTAATACAAAAGATTACAATAGCCACTAATGGGCATACAAAAGAACACAAAACACTTAAAAAAATATGATCTTTATTATGAGAGAATGCATAGAAAAGCATCAAGAAACAAGAGAGGGTTTTAACCCATTTAAATAGGCATTACAAGAATCCATATAGCCATTGGGATGCTCCCAACGGCTATAAATATAGCTGTTGGGGGAGATCCCAATGATTATATTGGACTTTGTCCAATATACCCTCATACAAAAAGGGAAAGACAAAAAATGTAAGCATTGTATAAAGAAAAAACTGCCTCTAATAGGAAGTACCTTTTACATAAGAGAAAATGACCAAAATGCCCCTGCATGGGCAAAACCTATTACAATAAGAAAACAGTTACAAAAATATATAATATGTACATATACACTCATATAGTAATATATATATATATATACACACATTTTAACTCTCTCTCAAACTTACAGTGTGATTACTAAAAGTTTGAAAATACAAAAAGAAAAAAAGGGAAGGATCCACGTCTTCATTGATAATCTTCACCGAATGCCTTCATCTGCTATCTCCATCTTCATAGTGCATCGAAAATAGATTTTCATTCTCAACTCATATCATACCTGCAGAGTGAACAAAACAAAGGTTCCAACTAAATAAAGAAAGATATCCTAACTAAATAGTTATTAAAAGAAAATGTTTTAAGTTTAACCCAATAATTAGAAAATAGTTATAAAATATATGTATATAGTTTCAAAACAAATATATATTTTGAACAAGAATAACATAGATTAATTCATATATATATATATATATATATATATGAAGTGCGGATGGTTAAATTCCTCAATAAAACATAGAGGCACTATAAACTAAAAAATTTTAAAAGTGAGTAAAACATTCACCTTAAGCTAGAAAAAGTACCAACAATTCAAGCAAGGTACAATAGTCATTAAGATAAATACAAGAAATATTCTTCAAAATCAATTTTTAAGAATTTCTCGTTTAGACCTAAGTCACACGGACTCGGCTAAAAGGTCGACGCACCCGCGTCGACACTCCTCGACACGGATGTGGACAGGAGTGCGGCTTCGGACACGGGGCAGACACGATTAACTAAGTGTCGGACTCGGTCAATGCACCGGGGTCGAGTCCGTCCACATTTTGGACTCGGTCATTTATTAAAATTAATTTTGGACTCGGTCACCTTTGATCGAGTCTATTTTTTGTCCATTTGTGATAAGTTTGTTGTTATATTTTGGTAAGTTTGTGGTGTTACTTCAATAGAATTACTTTTTTATTTTTGCTTTAAAATTTACAATCATATATATATATATATATATATATATATAGCCGTGTCCCCGTGTCCAAAATTTTTGAAATTGCTCCGCACCTGTGTCGCACCCGTACCTGCACCCATGTATAGACAATCATATAAAAACAACATATTTTTCAAGAAAGCATAAATTCTAAACATAGTAGAATTTTTTTATCCCTAAAGTCCATCAGACAAGCACGTATTAGACATAAAATAAACAATTTTGCAATAATGTTCCAGATGTTTAGGTAAACTTTCAAATAAAGATACATCTCATACAAAACTGGACATGTATATTAAATGTAAGAACTCAAAGGAGTTCACAATAAATGAGGAATTAATTAAATTCATACAAAAATGCAAGATAACCAACATGAAACAAATCTAAATATTCGCTGCATATATATCCACCATGCAATTAAAGTATATTTAATGCACATAATAATTAATTAGAGCAATCTCATAAATCACAACCCATTAGGATTCAATCACACAACTCAAAATGGGTTTAAGCACAACGGGCCAAACAACAATTTTAAAAATATAAATCAGTGTTGTGAAAAACGTTGAGGCATAGCGAGGCGCTCCACCAAAATCTGAGGCGAGGCGTAAAGCGTAAGCTCCAAAGTTTTTTTTAAAAAAAAACTATAAAAAATATCTAAAATTCTAAATAATAAAAAATTCTTTATTGATGAAGCAACAACCAACAAGAAATAAAAAAATCTCAAATAAATACTGAAAAAATATGAGATTAACATGTAAAAATAACATTAATGCAACAATTGATCTATGTAAGTATCTAAGAAATAAAACATGAGCATTCATAAAATAAAAAATTAACTTTAACAACGAAATGCATATTAGCATTAAATAATCTCAATGACTTCATTCTAGAAGAGATTATTGCTCCTACGAAATTGAATACATTGAACAAGTTGACACGGTGATATTAATTTTCTGTGAAACGAAGCAACTAATCTCAATGACTTCATTAACGTGGTTGCTTTGAGTGTCTATTAGACTGCAAATTGGTGAACCTGCTACTAAGGGTGTCAATGGATTGGGTATGACCCGATCCTGACCCATATTGGATCTTATAGGGCCAGAGTTTGGTTGCAAAGAAGAGATTCTGATTAATTATTCAGGTTGGACCCATGAGGTCCGATTATTATATGGGTTGGGTATGGTTTATAAAATTTTATACCAAACCAGGTCTCACCGGAGTTTCGGTTAAGATTCTCAATTTTTCAATGTAAAATAATTAAAAATATTATTTTGCCAGGTATGTGATGAGTTGTGGCTCCCCCCCCGACGCGGGTTTTTAGTTTGAGCTTATGTTTGAGACCCGGTTTCTTATGGATCGATTCTGAAATAAGTTGGGAAAGACATGAAAACATACTAAATATATTTTAGCTTTTGTTGAATAAGGCTCCAGTTAATTCAAGCAATAATCTACTAGAGAGAAGATGAATAAGCACACTTGAAATAATAACAAGCCAACAAGATATAGACCTGTATATCTGCTTCTCTTCAAAATTTGAAAGAAGGGATTGTGTCAACATAAAGGAAGGCTGCAAATCAAAGCCAAAAGGCTTCTCAATTATTACTCTGCTCCATCCTCTTCTAGTTTGAGCATTTTCAACCAATGATGACGCAACATCCAGAAGTGCCTCTTGTGGAACAGATAAGTAAAATATCTGATTGGCTTCAGAGTGACACTAGAAAGCAAAGAATAAACAAAATTCCAAAATTCGAGGCGTGTACGCCTCGGATTGAGGCGTGCACCTCAAGACGTATGAGGCGCACGCCTCAGGGCTTTTGCGCTTTGTACATGCGCCTTAAGGCATAAAGCCCTCGCCTTGAGGCGAGGCGTGCTTTTTGCACCTTGAGGCGTGCTTTTTGCGCCTTGAGGCGCGTTTTTAATAACACTGCTTAGGAGTAGGCCCCTTGTGGTTCACTTTTGTGATTGTCCATTTTGTATCTATTAGTGGACCTTCTTGTTCGTAATTGAAGACTCTCGTTGGTGGTCATTTTATCTTGTCATATGATTGCATTTATTGCATATTTTTATTAAACTTATTTGAGGATTCAATTTTTTTTTTATTTCACTTGATTTGAAACTTTTATCAAATTGGTGCTTGTTGACTTTATCCTTAGAATGTGTTTTTAAAGGTTTTCCCATTTGCCTCTTTGTTTGGCTTAGTCCATCACTTTTTTATTTGATACATCTATTATTTTGTTCAACTGTTTCGAGGTGAGTTTTGTACATCTCGGTGTTTTGGAACCAAAAATGATTGTTGGTGTGAGTTATGTGTGCACCCCTATTTTTTATCAGTTTAGATTGCTGGTTTATTAGTGTTGTGTTGGCACTTGTTTTAGCTCTGACTGACGGTTGCTTTACCTCTGGTTCTTTGAGTGAGTTGTATCACTCATTTGCTTATTTGGCCCTTGTTGTTTATTGGATGCTTGTATCGATCTTTATTGGTGATGGCTCTATTGTTATTTGCTTGTGACCATATTGTTGTTCATGGATTAAATCTCATATTATTGCAAAATTTATTGCTTTGATTTTAATATTGTTTTTCAAATCTTCTTGCTTTTGACATTAGTTTGTCTTCGTTACAATCTTTTTTTTCTATCTTGTTTTCTCCATTCTTCCCTCCTAAGCAGTGTTATTAAAAACGCACCTCAAGGCGCAAAAAGTGTGCCTTGCCTCAAGGTGAGGGGCTTTATGCCTTAAGGCGCATGTACAAAGTGCAAAAGCCCTGAGGCGTGCGCCTCATACGTCTTGAGGCGCACGCCTCAAGGCGAGGCACGCCTCAAGCCGAGGCGTACACACCTCAAATTTTAGAATTTTCTTTATTCTTTGCTTTCTAGGGTCACTCTGAAGCCAATCAGATATTTTACCTATTTGTTCCACAAGAGGCACTTCTGGATGTTGCGTCATCATTGGCCGAGAATGCTCAAACTAGAAGAGGTTGGAACAGAGTAATAATTGAGAAGCATTTTGGCTTTGATTTGCAATCTTCCTTTGTGTTGACATAGTCCCTTCTTTCAAATTTTGAAGAGAAGCGGATATACAGGTCTATATCCTTTTGGCTTGTTATTATTTCAAGTGTGCCTATTCATCTTCTCTCTAGTAGATTATTGCTTGAATTAACTGGAGCCTTATTCAACAAAAGCTAAAATATATTTATTATGTTTTCATGCCTTTCCCAACTTATTTCAGAATCGATCCATAAGAAACCAGGTCTCAAACATAAGCCCAAGCTAAAAACCCGCGCCGGGGGGAGCCCCCGGACCCCCCTTTCTGCAAGGGCAAAAACTCTGAATCAGACTCGACAACTCATCACATACCTGGCAAAATAATATTTTTAATTATTTTACATTGAAAATTTGAGAATCTTAACTGAAACTCCGGTGAGACCTGGTTTGGTATAAAATTTTATAAACCATACCCAACCCATATAATAATCGGACCTCATGGGTCCAACGTGAATGATTAATCAGAATCTCTTCTTTTCTACCAAACCCTGGCCCTATAAGATCCAATATGGGTCAGGATCGGGTCATACCCAATCCATTGACACCCTTAGTAGCAGGTTCACCAATTTGCAGTCTAATAGACACTCAAAGCAACCACATTAATGAAGTCATTGAGATTAGTTGCTTCGTTTCACAGAAAATTAATATCACCGTGTCAACTTGTTCAATGTATTCAATTTCGTAGGAGCAATAATCTCTTCTAGAATGAAGTCATTGAGATTATTTAATGCTAATATGCATTTCGTTGTTAATGTTAATTTTTTATTTAATGAATGCTCATGTTTTATTTCTTAGATACTTACATAGATCAAGTTGTTGCATTAATGTTATTTTTACATGTTAATCTCATATTTTTTTAGTATTTATTTGAGATTTTTTATTTCTTGTTGGTTGTTGCTTCATCAATAAATTTTTTTTATTTATTTGTACTTTTAGATATTTTTATAGTTTTTTTAAGTTTTAAAAAAAAAAAAACTTTGAGGCTTACACTTTATGCCTCACCTCAGATTTTGGTGGAGCGCCTCGCTATGCCTCAACGCTTTTCACAACACTTGGCACACACAAAGAAGGCTTTCATAATTAACAAATTAATGTTTTATCAATACAAAGTATGCAAACATAATACTTAAATCCTATGTGGGGCAACACATTGTAAAAACATGTAAGATAATGTTTACTAAAGATCCTTGAAACCAAGAAATAGCACAATCACAAGGCATAAATGCCGCTAAGGTCTCCAAAGAGGGCCCTCACAAAAACCTTTTCATTAAATATTTTTATTAATGATTATGATGCACTAAGCATGGAAGGCACAAATCATTCAAGTGCAAGGAGTGCACTCACAATGAACACATCCCAAGAGCTATTTAGTCAAAAGCAGTATGTGTTGCCTAATCATTAAAAAGACTAGGCCAGACTAGTCGGTACTCCAATTAAAATATTAAAAAGTATAAAAAATATACATAAAAACATGTTTAATTATTTTAGTAATAAGATGTTTTCATCACACAAGTACAATAGTACACATACTTTCACACAATATATTAATATGCATAATACATAACCAGAATATACATATATACAACTATACACAGACACGCGCACACAAGCACACACATATATTCAATTATTTATAACATATTCTGTATAATCAACAAAATATGCTTCATTCTTTCTCAGAAACACAATAACGCATATATAAATAACATATTATATAATCCATTATACCAAACATGTTTCTAGGCTTTTATAGAAAAAATCATCAGAAACAAAGTAACACACACACACATAACATAATCAATTAAAACTGTGTGTGCTTTCAACGTTTCACCAAAAAAATCCCAAAAGAAAACACACACATACAATATATAAATACACATATATATATATATATACAATTACCTAAGCATGTTTTCATCATTTCCCAGAACAAATCGCTCAAACACATACATACACACAGACAATATATAATAATAATAAATGAAATGACTGAACTTCTCTCATGCCTGGGCGGGGCAACTAAGTTGTTGACTAGTCACTCTACTCAGTTCTTAGTCGACGCAATTGGTCCCTTTTAAGGTACTCACCTAGGAATTGCAAAGCCTACGTGTTTCACTTAGGCCTAGACCGACTAAGCAGACTAGTCAGGCCTAATGGCGGTTTTGACTACATAGCCCAAGAGGCAAAGAACAAGCCACAAATGGGCACAAATACAAGGGCCACTAAAAGTCCAACAAGAGTGTACATAATAACATAAATATTTTTTATTAATTTTTAAAATGCATTCATAAACCTCATAGAGGAGTTCAACATAAATTCCTCAAGGATGAGCACATAATTCCCATAAAAGAACAAGTTACACATGGAGAAATCATGCTCAGAAACTTATGCACAAAATACAAATAAACAAACTCATTCATCAATGTGTATTAAATACAATCATGAGTGATCATATATCAATAGGAAAAATTATGCATTCAATTTTTCAAAAAATAACAAGATATTCATGATCACTAAGATCCAACCACTTACAATCTTAATACTTTTCAAATACATAAAGTATTCTAGGTTACACATAAGAGTACGTCAAAGAAAAATTAGACACAAGTTAAGCAAAATCTCATAAGATCATACATGTGCGTGTGAATAACACACAAAACCATTATACAAAATTAAATTAAATATTTCAAATCATTTTAAAATATTTAACAAGATTGTAAAAGACAACACCAATATGAGTTCAACTAGCTCCAAGATAAGGATAAAAAACACAATAACCTTTGAAAACACAAGAAAACATATATAAAGAAATTCCAAAGAGCTTAATCATGTGCTTATAATCAAACAAAGAATATTTCAAAAAGGTTTTAAAGGAATAACAAACAGTTTTTTTAATAAATTTCCTTTTAAAAAAACATGAACAAATGCTTTCTCATACAAAATGCATGAGATAGGCAACAAGAGCAAGAATAAACAAAGATTTTAAAATACTCACCGGATTAAGATTCCTTTATTTAGTGAATCTTGAATCCATCACAAGAAGCCAAATACCAAGATGGATAACCTTGCTCTAATACCATGTAACGAAAACAAGAGTTATACAAGAAAAGACACCAAGGGCATACAATCGACAACAAGAGAGTCCTCAAACACAAGCCCACAAAGGGACAATACACAAGCCAAATAATGGCTAATACAAAAGATTATTTATAAATTTTTGATAAATCATAAGCCCACAAAGGGACAATACACAAGCCAAAGAGTTAGGGAAATTTTTGAAGGCACAATTTCTAAATCAGTATATTTATAAACCTAATCCTTTGTTTTAAGTGCAGAAGAACATTGTGCAGCTTATAGATAACGACCTTTAGCATGTGCAAGGGAATTTTTCATGGCATAATGAGACAATCTTGCAAAGAGAAAAAGTAGAACTCCATAATGCTATTGCAATTTGTGTGATATGACACCCCAATGAAAAATAAAATGCCAGTTTATATAATATGGAAGTCCCAACATACAGAAGAAAAAACTTTGTGAAATTCCTATGCTGTTACTTCCGGCAATTATCTGTTCTGGGAATCATGTAGTAATAAATTATTTCATCATTACAAAAATATGCTAATGCTGGTGAATCATAAAGAATGGTAGAAAGTACTGATTATCTACTTTCATGAAGATTATTATACCAAAACCTATGACTGTTAGTGAATGATAATAACTCATAGCTTTTTGCTTACAGGTTAAGAGTAATATCAGATCAATGCTGTTGGTGCTGGAAAATTCTATGGGTTTAGCTCAGATTGAAGATGTTTCAAGAACTGGTATCCTTATTTTTTCTTGAGTTTCCAAATCTTTGTGAGAACATCTTGTGTCTAATGGCTTTTGTATATCTTTTGAATTTTTAATACAACAATGCAGGTTGGTCTTTTACTAATGTCCAGCAGTCATTTCGGAGCATTGAAGCGGTTGACACCAATTATCTTCTTGGAGGTCTCGAAGACAAATTTATGTGGGAATGTCCAGATTCTTCACCAGACAGATCAACACATCCTCTTCCTCAGAAAAAGAAGATGACATCACTGGATGGGTCAAATAGGCGTCAACGAGGAGATAATGCAGCGGAAAATACCGCTTCAAGTACCTTTAGGATGGGCGGAGGCACACCCTTGGCCTCTTCAGGTAATAGTCGGAGAGATACTTTCCGGCAGCGAAAGCCAAATACCAGCAGGCCTCCTTCCATGCATGTAGATGACTACGTTGCCCGTGAAAGAAGTATGGATGGTCTAAGTGGTACCCCGAGCAATGTCAGTTCTATGCAGCGTGCAGGATCCACTAGTGGGAGGCCTCCATCAATTCATGTTGATGAATTTATGGCCAGACAAAGGGAGCGTCAGAATCCAGTGCCACCTCCTGTTGGAGAGGTAGCACAAGTCAGGAGTCCACTGCATGACAATGTCCGAGATTCTGAGAAAACAAATAAACCTCAGAAGTTGAAGCCTGATCTGGATGATGATCATGAAATTAACATTATTTTTGACGAGGAATCAGAATCTGATGACGTTCTGAACTTTCCTCAACCAGATGACAATCTACAAACCTCTGTCATTATCAAGGGAAGGAGTTCTCCTGATTCATTTAATGGTCAGGCTGAAATTGAGGCAAATGAAAGCAACCAGTTTCCTCACATTGCCAATCTAACAGCTGGTAGAATTGATGGTAGTGAAAACACTGTTATTTCTTTGAGAAGATCAGTTCCTCAGCCCGAGACATCAAAAATTAAAGATGCGAATGTTTCCACTGATAACAACCAAGACAAACAGCTTGCCAGCCCTTTCATGGTGTCGGGTGGATATGGATCCAATATGTCAACAAACTTGGTTCTTCCACCTGTGATATTTTATGATAAGCGTGTGCCTTCTGGCCAAACTCTTGGAGAGCCAAGGCTGGCTCCTGCTGTTAGTGCCAGGGACAATCAACACCCATCCAGTATTCTTCCTGCTACTGTTTCTCAAGGATTTTATGAACAAAAACATTTTATCAATCATCCACCGTTACCCCCAGTTCCACCACCTCCAAATGTCACACCTATTGTAACTCCACAAATTGTTGAGCCACTTGCAAGCCATGCACCTTCTTTTCTTCCTCATATACAAGATGTGCACCCACCACTCCCTACTGGCTTCCCGTTTCCAGCATTTGAATCCAGTGGTTCTAGTTCCGTTTCAAGAGAAGATAGGCCATCAGGTCATAGTCCTGGTACACCTCTTCTGTTGGCTCCATCTAGTTCTTCAATAGTACCGGACTCTCAAAATAAGCCTTACCAGTCACCTATTCATCATGAGCATCAATCTGCAGCTGGTAACAGTCCTATGTCATCAGCAACTCTTCCTCATTCGTCGTTAGATCCAAAGAACATGTGGGCTGGTGTTCCTTCTAGTCGTAGATTGCATGATGATATTGGTGTTTCTTCCAGTGGACCTGGAAGACCCTTGCCTCCTCTTCCCCCAACACCTCATCCATTTTCAGCTTCTATTGCACAAGCTTCTGCAAAAGCTGCCTCTCAATCATCAGTCTACAGTCAAACTGGTGCTGGAGCTCCACCTCCTGCTCCCACACCCTTGACTGATGCACGAGTTGTATCATTTGTGGCATCTGGCGCCAGTCAAAGTAGTCCTTTGCTTTCCCATTCTGTAGCTCAATTTATACCACCCTTGCCTCCTGGTAGACCTACATCCATACAAGGAAATCAATTTAGTAGCATATCTTTGCAGCAACAAGGACAAAATCCACCAAGTCATTCTTTTCCACTTCAAATTCCTCAACCTATCCAAACAGTGCCACCTCGTCCACCTCTGCAGCCACCTCAGCCGCCACAGCCTCCGCGGCCTATTCATCCTCCTCAACTTCCCAGGCCAATGATTCAAGTGTCACAGCAGCCATCAGAAGGAATAGCATTGCAACAATCTCCATCCACTATTCAAATCCCCATACAACCACTGCAAATGCAGCAGCCACTCCAAATTCCCCAAGTCCATGTTTATTCTCAAACCCCCCTGCAGGAGCTCCATTTACAAGCCCAGCAACAGTTTGAACATAACCAGGTGCAGAATCTGCCCACTCAAGTTGATAGCATACCACAGATTCAGCAAGAATCTGGATTGTCACTTCAGCATTATTTCTCTTCTCCTGAAGCGATTCAGGTATTTATGAGATTTCTATCATGGACTTTGAGCAATCCATATCACTTGCACTTTTATTTTAGACTGATCACTTTTTTTTTCTTTTTATTACTTGGCAGTCCTTATTGAGAGATCAAGATAAGCTCTGCCAACTTCTGGAAAAGCATCCAAAATTAATGCAGATGCTTCAGGTGTTATTTCCATTGTTCCTCTCCCCTGATTTGCAGTTTGTAACAGTCAACCATCTTGTTTTTAATTTAATTGGATCCAACTCAGGAACTGAATTTGCTTCTTAGAAAGCTAGATCTGGTTTCAGATCTGCAATCCTGACTTAAATGGAAAGCTTCCATACGTGAAGCTGTATGTGCTTCATTGTGGCAGAATGAATGCATGAAGTATACAAATTTACATGACATTGCATCTTTCTTAATTGATTTGTGCTGATGAATTTTTCATAGTGATAAAATCGTTTTATTTGCATAGGTGGGGTATTCCTTCAATGAAATGGGGTTTACTTGTGGTCATAATCAGATTCAACGTTATTTCAATTTCTTTTCTTTTTTTCTTTGCTCATGGCTTTCTAAAATCGCCAATTGGATTGATATGCTGATGAAAATGGTGCCAAAAAAATGTCAAATAATTCTGTCCCTTATATTGTCATAGTACACCTCAATAGAAATTTGCATTAACTATTTATTTTTTTTCTCCTGATCCAATTCATAAAGGGGGCTTGTTTGGTTCTGAATTTGCAGACTTCAGTGGTTACTGGTGTGGTTTTGTTGTTTGCCCTTTCTGGTCATCAGCAATCGATTGTTTTCTTAAAATCTGCCTATTTTTCTTTCATCATATTCTATCATGGATTCAAAAACTTAATGTTACATGCTAATTTTGTTGATCCCATAAATGACTCTTTGAGAGACTAATCTGCATGTGCTTTTGCATTTTCAAAAAAGAAAAAAAAGGGACGTGATAGAACAGATGTCTTGTTAAAAATTTCCCATAAAAAATGCCAAAAGCTTAAATACTGAGTGTTCATGTCGAAGTGGTTTGAATTGTTCTTCTCTGATGGTGGTTTGATAATATTCCATGATGGAATCATAAAACCCTGTGTAGTTCACTGAAAGATGCAAGAATCCATGATACAGCTCTGGTAGTATATGTTTAGTTTGTTGTAATCCGACATCACTTCCTGTGAATTATTTCTCCATTTTCTCCTCTGTCAAGAGTTTCTTACTTCTTTCAATGTTTGACTAGGAGCGGCTGAGCCAACTGTAGAGAGATGAATGGATTAGTTGCCTAAGTGAAAGTTCTCAAAATTTTAACAGGTTTGTAGCTTCTGTGTGTTTTGTTTTGCTCTATTTTGTTTTGTTTTGTTTTCTGGTGTTACTAGCCATGTGAAATTCAGCTTGTGCACTGTATTGTCACTGCAGAATTCATTTTATTCAAGTTATGGTTGTCTTTGTTGCCGCGAGCCATGAAACAATCTGCAAAGTAAATGGATGACTCAAGGGCGTGCAGTCTGTGTTTTCTCACTGTTCTTGAGTTTCACAGAATCTAGTATGCTTGGAAATATTTTGCAGATTCCTTTTGTAAAACGCAGAAAGTCAGTGGCTTCAGTCTACAGGAAAAGATGGTTGAAAATTAAACATATCATGATTAGTAAGAAGGCCTCGAGGATAGCAGTTCAATGAGGATGCCTAGAACCTGTGATCTTTCATATTCTTCTTCTTTCTTCTTTTTTTCCTAGTTGGCTCTTCCCAGAATTGCATTGCTGTATGTTTAAACAAAATGTAATTGGAAGGAGTAGCATTTGCATAATTTGCATGATCTCATGAATTCAACCTTATTAAAATTATTAAAATACCCTTGAAAATGGCATTTTTTTAAATGCATGTTTTCTTTTTTGGCCATTATAGGCGTTTTGAACTTGGAGAGAAATGAAAAGTCAAACGCCTTTTCAAAAGAAATAATTTTATAAATCTATCAAAGTTATATTTTTTACTTCAGAATGTAACCTTGCATTTTTAAAAAATGTCATTCTTTGATGGGTATTTTAATTATTTTAATATGGTTGAATCCCATCTGATGTCAAATACAATTAGTTTAATGTTAAATTCACTATATATATATATAGGAAAAATATTTGCTACCAATGAAGGTAAGGAGCTAATGAGCTAGAAATCATAGGTGTAAGTTGTATCCACTCAATCTAACCACTTTGACGTGTTCATAATAGTTTGTTTTCTAAGGATCAAGCCTTAAATCATGCTTTTCTGATGTAAAAAAGGTGATTTTGAGTTGTGAAATTTTGGCACATTGTAGGTCATTGATTTTTGTATCGCTTTAAAAACCTAATTATTTGTCATAAATGATTGAGCAAGTTTTTTACTAGACAAACCGTGTAGATCACATCCGTAACATTTGTTCTACATAAATGCCTAAGCCTTCGTGATATGCCTCAAGTGGGTGTTTCAGTTAAATTTCGTCCAATAGTTAAACCACTTCTGGCTTAATTAAAAGCTCGCTCATTCTAACCTGTTTGCCGACCACCATTATATGATCTAGAACATATCTTTACTAAATAAACTTTGTAGACTATATCAATGGGCTTTGATTGGTAAAATAGATTAAGGCCTGTTAAAATGCTTGTTGAGGTAAATATTTACCCATATAAATGCAAGCACACACACACACACAATATATATATATATATATATTCAGAGTCAGGTAACCTGACTTGGACCCAATTTTCAGGTATGGTATCCTGGACTTGAGTCTAATGGGGTCTGCTATAAGAGAAACTATACCCAGACCCGATAAGAACTACATGAACCAGACTTGGACCATACCAGATAAAATATTTTTTAAAACATTTTTATATTAAAAAATTATGAGTCTTAACTGCTGGGTTTGGTATAAAATTTTACAAACTATACCTGAATCCATATATTAATCAAACCTTTGGATGCATCAGTCTAGGTATGGTGATAAATAAGAAAACCCAGGTCAGAACATCCAAAGACAAAAGCAAATTTGGATCCCAATCCAAATCTTCAGATCCATTCTGGACATCGCTACCCAAGGCGATCCACATGCTTGCAGGACATCCCTTGTCCTTGTGGATCTCTCAGTTAGCCGATGCTCGTCGTGCTCCTTTTATTGTCTCAATTTCATTGTGGAATCGTATTTTAGCTTTGTTTCAACAATTATCGTGTCATGTAATCTTTATTTTATTTTATTTTATTCTTAGGAGTTGGATTCTATGAATTTAGATAGTTTTAGTACCTTGTAGGATCTTTTTGTGGTGCTAGAGGGTGTATGGGTCAAAGGGTAGTTTTTATTTTTTCGCAAATTCGCTTCTCTTTTGTGTTGGTGCAGGATCTAGTTTGCAGCCTATTTGGATCCGGTTCATGATCCGTCTTCAGAAGGGAGGTCCTAGGTGGCGCCACTTTGGTGTGATCCATCTTGGACCTCATTCAAATCTTGTTGACCAGTCCAAAGTCAATATATGGCTGTTAGACCATTTAATATCCATTGGCTAATTATAGCTTATTCAAACTCATTTTTGGCGTAAGGCTTGGGAAGCCCCATTGCCTCTTTATTGTGGCTATTTTTTCAAGCTCCAAACCCTTAATTAGGGGAGGTTGACCAAGGGGTTGGGGGGCTTATTCTTCATTTTAAAAAATCGTGAATTTGGTGATGGCTGGCTGGTTTTTGGTGTGAACCTTGTGAGTGTGGTGTTCTTGTGAGAAAGGAAGGTTTGTGCATCTCGTGAATGAAGTGTGGAACTCGTGTGTGGTTGCACTCGTTGAGGCTGTCCTAAGCTTGTTCGTGGTGGCTGAGGTTTCGCCCCTTCCGTTTGTGGTTTATCTCGTGGTGTCGGTTGCTTCTCAACGACGGCCATTTCCAACTTCAAACCGGATAATCGTTGGTTCTTCATTTTGCTTGTTTACTTTTATCGCTTGTAACGTGAGTTGATCATTTCATTTGCTTGTAAGTGTGACTAGTTCGTTGTTCTTTTTGAATGCATGATTATGTCATTTTTATGTTAAAAATTAGATTGTTCAATCAAGATAATTCCCAAAATATTCAGTGTGGTTTTGGAATTCGTTGTTACAACAAAAATCGTGAAAACATCATTTCAGTTCGCCAGAGACACCTTCAAAACAATGTTCGTTTCGACCTCCATACTAATCCGATTTGGACGTTCTTTAGCTTTCCAAAAAGCTAAGATGATTGTCTCTAACTTTGTAGTTGAGACCTTTTTCATATTCGCCCGTTTGAACCTCTGAAATTCACTGTCAAGACGTCAAACTCACAAAAGTTTTCTCTCTCTTTTGCTACAAAAATTTCGTAATAGTGTTCGGTATATTTTTGTTATTGGAAGATTCCCTGCATGAAATTTAGATTTTTTTGATTCTATGAAAAGCTAAGATCTAAATCTACATCTTTCATGTTTGGAGATTTCATTGAATCGTTGTCTTTGTTCTCTGAAAATATTGATTTCTGCTACTATTATTTTGCTTTGAGTTTTTGTTTCATGCTCATTAGATATTACCATTTTATAACTTAAAAAATTCATAGCGGGTTGTAGAAATATCAAAAAATTATGATCTTTAGTATTCTAGAAAGGTATGAATCTGACCTTCGTTTTGTCAGTTGTGAGTTTCAACAAACTTTATCGTTTGAAGGGTCGAAAACTCCTTCGAACAGTCTGTCCGTGGAATTCGATAGTTTGTGTTGGACTTGTTTAGCAGTCCCGATTCCGAGTCCGTGGAGTGAACATCTTTACTCTAAATCTAGTGTTTTTAGATTCGTTGGAAAGCTGTGCGAGTCGCGCACAACTTTCATTTGGACTGTTTCTGTCAAAGTACAATGCTCGGGTCCCGAAAATCCATTTCTCAGAGTTTTGTCCAGACTCTATCTTTTAAGCGTCTGCGTGCATTTGGATCATGGATCAGTACACCGTACAATTGCATCATGGACCCTATAGGGTTTGCTCCAGGTAAACCCGACCCGTTTTTCACCCTTAATCTATATATATATATATATATATATATATATATATATATATATATATATATATATATATATATCGAAAAAATATTTGCTACTAATGAAGGTAAGAAACTAATGATTTATTAATCATAGGTGCAAGTTGCATGGACTCAATCTAACCACATAGATGCCTTCGGCATGGTTTGATTGCTAAGGAACAAGCCTTGAATCATGTTTTTTTTAATGTAAAAATGTGATCTTTTGGGTTATGAAATTTTGGCACATTGTGGGCCATTGATTTTTGGATCTCTTTAAAAACCTAATTACTTGTCATAATCACATGATTCAAAATAAGTTTCATACTAAACAAACCATGTAGATCACATCCCTAACATTTTATCTAGAAAAACTTTAAAAAAATTTTAAGAAAAGTGATTTCTACACATTAGTTTTCTTACCTTCATTTAGCCAAATTTATTTACACACACACACACACACACACACACATATATATATATATATATATATATATATATATATATATATATATATATATATATATATATATATATATATATATATATATATATATATATATAGAGAGAGAGAGAGAGAGAGAGAGAGAGAGAGAGAGAGAGAGAGGTGTGTAGCTGCTCACTCATTAGGTCACGTTGAGCATCCATCGTGCGACGTGATGGACACTCAACATTAATTTGTGCAAAAAACTTTTAATGGCGCTATTTTAGTGCCAGTAAAAGTCTAAAAATGTTCGCTAAGACTTTTATTGGCACTGAAATAGCTCCAACAAAAGTTTTTTTGCGTAAAATGATGCTAAATATCCATAACACCACATGATGGACGCTCTGTGTGAGTGACATCGTTTAAGCACCTAACGAGTGAGTAGCTACCAATTTTCATATATATATATATATATATATATATATATATATATAATGGAAGGGAGACCGTTCAATCGAAGGAAGGTCCAAAATTTACAACCAATAATCTATGGTGTTTCTTCTCTAACGATCGAGTTTTTTCACTTTACATATTGAATTTTTACCATTCATCTAGTGAGTGATATGTTTTGGTTTATGATTTTTTTATGCTTAGATGTCTTATTGAAAGCGCTAAAATACAATGGCCCACAATACTTTGTATTGTAAAGTTTTAAATGTGTTGGAAGCTGTCAATTTTTCACATTTCGAAAAATATGCCTATATGTCATAAACTCTTTGTGTAAAGCATATTTCTTACTAAATAAATTATAAACAACAAATATATGAGGTCCGATCGATGAGATGCTCAAGCATTGGAGAAGGGGAGCCATCCGATTGTCATTGGTTTTAGATTTTCGACCTTCCTTTTATTGGACAGTCTCCTTCCCTATATATATAATTGCTAAAACATGTTTACTGAAAATATGTTTAACGATGTGTGAAGTAGGTATTTCTGATGTTTTTTTTGTGAATCGACCCTGCAGCCGCATTTGGCACGATTCATTTGCTTGGTATTGGCTGTTGGATCTTGTATTTTTGACAAAAGAATATGGTTTTTGGATGTTCGAGTATTTATGGAAAGGCGGTCTCCATAAAACCAAACATGTAGATTGCATCCATACAGTGAGATTTAAGAAAAAAACAAAAATAATCACAAAAATCTTGGTTCCTACTCTTGTAAACATACTTTGGTATATATATATATATATATATATATATATATATATATATATATATATATATATATATATATATATATATATAATGAGAGAGAGAGATGCAAACATGCTAAATGAGTGTTTTTGACTTTTCTGGTATTCTCTTTTTTTGGTGATTCCAAAACTATAAATGTGTTATGCATGGTTAATTTATTAGGAATTCACACTTAAGTCATGTGTTTTCGATGAATAAAATGATATTTTGAAGCTTAAAATTTATAAAGATTTTGGTCTATTAATTTTTTAACCATATAAAAAACAAAAAATATAAAAATGACATATTTTTCTAAAAACCGGATAATATGCCAAAATTTGCTCGATGACCAAAACCATAATAACCAACTTAGTTAGGATCTTTTTACCTTTCTCATATGTGAAACTCACGAAGTTTGCGCGATATATTCCTTTGCTTGTTGGCTATCGTAAACTATCACTTCGCACATTTTTTGCGTCTTCAAGAAGCGCGCCAAAACTTATGTTAGTTATGTTGTATTCTGTGTTAATCGTAAAATCGTAAAATCGTAAATACCTTAGTAAAATTTCATATTTTATACCAAAATTTTGGAAAACCGTGCAAGCCGCCTTTCTCATTTTTTTAACTATAACTTAAATGTATGTTCACACTTATTTTTTGCAGTCTTCATGAAGCGAGCAAAAACAAGTTTTATGAACCTTCCTATGATCATAACTTCACAAATACATTAGTAAAATTGCATGCGTTTGGTAGTTATAGAATGTGAGTTATATGTTTACAGTTTTTTGTGGTATAAAAAGTGATTATCTGCACTCAAGGGATATTTTTGCATTTTCTAGGGTTTCTTTATGGTCCCCAACTTGTTTGATCTTCCGAAAAAAAAAAACTTGTGACTTTTTTTTACAACTATTAACGGTCACTCTTTTTTGACATTTCATCTGCGACATTTTATCGTTGCATTTCAACGAGGTTGCATCCCTAGTTACGAAAGGTAAGTTTTATACAAAGAATATATATATATATATATATATATATATATATATATATATATATATATATATATATATATATATATATATATATATATATATATATATATATATATATATATATATATGTGTGTGTGTGTGTGTGTGTGTGTGTGTGTGTGTGTGTGTGTATATTATTTTATTTTTATTCTGAACTTTTTTCTTTTTTGTAGAAATAAGCATCATCTAGGACAATGCATATTTATGTGTGGTTGTTTGCTCGTTCTTATTTTTGTTTAATATTTTTCACGTGATTTACCATTTAGGGTTTACTATGTTTAGTTATATATATATATATTGTAGATGATTTATGTGTGTTTGCTTATTTTTTATTTAATTTTTGGTATTTTTGTGTTGGTGTAATGGGGCTAGGGTTGACTGTGTTGGTATAATGTGTATTGATGATTGTTTGTGTAGGTAGTTAATGATGACCTCAATATTTGTTAAATTACACTATCGTTTCGCTAATGATCATGGTTGGAGATCTTTAGTGGTCCCAAAAACCTTAGCTTTCGACAGACTTTATGAATTGTCAAACTTTAATAATGTAAATTATGAGTTTCATCATTGTTGTTTAAATATTTCAGGTTTGATATTCTATGGATTTTGTATGTTTAAAAAGGATATATTAGTTAGCATAATTAAGTTAAAATCTTTTATATTCGTCATTGTTCACAAATATGCATTAATGTTTTGCGGAAGCACAACTAACAATAAGAGCACTGATGGTTTGCAAAATCTTTATTCATTAAGAGTTATTTAATGAATTCCTTCTTTGTATTGATGTAGTCGTTTTTAATGAATTACGACAGTGTTTTATATCTTCTATATATATTAGGTAGTTCTGGATGAATACTTATAAACCAAAAAGAAAATGTGATAGCAAAAAGTCATTCTAACCCCCATCCCCAGCCCCAAGTAAGGAAACAATTATGTTGCCTAAAGTACTTGTAAATGTCTCGAGTCATATTTATGTGCCTATATTCAATTTCAAGTAGTGGTTCTGACATATATGTGTTTATATCCAATTTTAATTATTGATGAGATTAAGTTGGTTGAGAAAAGTCAAAATGAGTTGAAAGAGTATGAATTTTACGAAAATACTTTAATGGCAAGTAACGTAAGTGTTAGGTTTGCACGTTTGTTTGTTCTTTTGTTATGTTTGTATGTATAATCAAATAATTTAACATGAATGTACCACATATGTTGCATTAGCAAAATTCATAGAAAGACTCGAAAATACCTACAATCAAGACATGAAAAAAAAAGAATCTGCCATGGACCCTTTACTTTACCCTTTATTTTTTTGTGAGTCTCAAAACTGATATTTATGTTGTTTTACTACCAACTAACAAAAACTAACTTGTAAACATTGATTGATCACAGAAATGCTCGCAACTAAAGGGCAACAAGAGAGGGCTTGCAGATGCTTGGATGTTGATGACATAGCTTTGGTTTCATGCTAACACGGTATCTGTTGGACAATATTGTGTACATAGTAAACATAAATTTGGGGTACCCAAAGCGTCCTTAAACTATATTTATATTGCATATCTTATTTCATGTCAATTGAGGCAACAAGCACTGGATTCTTTAGGAAATGAACCTGAAGGCGAAAAAGTTTAAGTTGCACAATTCAATTTGTAGCACAACTTGTGCAGATAAGAACATCAACAATATAGTAAGTTAATATTACTTATTTAAACATGATCTTATTGCTCTCTCGTACTCGGTAGGTTTAATATTTTATTGTAGGCTGATTTTTTTGCAGCGTGGATGGGCTACGATTGTTGCTCTGAGTGGATGGTCTCACTTATGGATGGTATTCCTTAGCAAAAAAATGAGTAATTATTTTGCTTATATATTTGTTAATTCAATTAATATTCTATACATGTTGACTTGGAATATGATTATTACAACTATAATTGTGGTGTATTTATCCTTTTATACATGCACTACTTGGGTAGAAATGAATAATTGACCTTCACCCAGGTATGTGTTTATGTGTTTTTGTTTATGATGTTTATGAGAGTTAAGTTATATTAGTTTGCTAATAGTCATTTTTTTAGAATAATGTTACATAGTGCAATAAGAAAATGAGGAAGGATGCTAAGGCAAAAAACAAAAAATGGCCACAACAGAAAACTACAAATATAAAAAAGGCAGAGACTGCAGAGATGGACGTTGTGGAGATGGAGGTTGCAAAGATGAATACTGCTGAGATGGATAACGCAAACTGTGGGCAATTCTGGGGACTATATATTGATTAATATTGTAATTTATGAATTATGAAACTTTAATGATATAAATTATGAGTTTAAATTTGTTCTTTAAATATTTCATGTTTAACTGTGCCAAAACTTCTAAATGATAAACTTTTTCATGTTTAATGAATTTCAATTTGTCAAACTTTATGGATTGTCAAACTTTAAAGACAAAAATTATGAGTTTTATCACTGTTCTTTAAATATTTTATGTTTAATGTTTTATAAATTTTGTATGTTTAAAAATGATGTGTAAAACATAGAAAATTTGCGTAATTAGGTTAAAATCACATATATTTGCCATTTTTCGCAAATATTTTTTGCGAAAGTCTCAAAATTCATTATGTTTACAAAATCACATATCTTGTGTTTAAATTACATATCAGAAAAAACATGTATTTTGTCTTGTGAAGGTCTTGAATTTCTTTTAAATCATATATATTTGTCATTGTTTGCAAACATTTCTTGTGAAAGTCCCAAAATTCCCTTTCACAAAATCACATCATCTTGTGTTTAAATTGCATATGTGGAAAATGATTAATTTATGTTGCAAAAGTCTCAAATTTTGTTTAAATCACATTTATTCGGCATTGTTCACAATAATTTTTTGTGCAGTTTTGCATGATCACAACTTTTTGTTTTCAAAATTGTTTTGTGAAAGTCCCAAAATTCTTTGTGTTCACAAAACTTTTTACAGAGTTTTGCATAATCGTAACTCTTTATTGCAAAACATTTAGGTTAAAATTGCATATCTTGTGTTGAAATCATATATGAGAAAAACACTTAATTTGTGTTGCAAATGTCTCAAATTAAAATTCTTTGTGTTCACAAAACATTTTACAGAGTTTTGCATAATCATAACTTTTTATTGCAAAACATTTAGGTTAAAATTGCATATCTTGTGTTGAAATCACATATGAGAAAAACACTTAATTTGTGTTGCAAATGTCTCAAATTTCTTTTAAATCACATATAGTCATCATTGTTCACAATAAATTTTTATAGAAACTCCTGATTATTATTTACAACAATTATTTGCGGAGTTTCCTAAAATTGCAAATCCATCATTTCTTTTGTAATTCACTTGTTATAATTCAATTGGCATTTTATGATTCAACATACATTTTCTATTATAGTTAAGCAGACATTACAATCTAAATAACATTTTACAATTCAACTGACATTCCTTGTTATAATTTAGCCAACATTAACAATTCAGTAGACATTTTCTATTATGATTCACAAACATTTACACTCAAATTTAAAACTATATACAATTCACCTGTAATATTGAAAACTACATACATTCATTCTTAACATACATTTTAACTATTATAGGTATTCAAAGTTAAATCATAAAATAGAAATTCAATTATAATTGCATTTACAAACATTTACAATTATAAAACATTGTTCACTTTTATAAATGCCTCAAACGCACTCGTAGCTCCTCGATGACCATAGAACAGTTATCAATAAGGTTAGCTTGATTTCGTATAATTGACTCCTTTGCAACAAGCATATCCTTCAGCGTGTAGATTTTGTCATATGCAAGAGCCAACTTTGCATATGCTCCACTTGCAGTTCTTCTGTGCTTTTAACTCATTGGCCCATGTTTCTCCTCCTCCTCCTCAATGGCTATCTTTCTCGAGGGATTGCCTGCAATTTGTTGGGATTGAGCAGCTACATTCTCGTCATCGCTGGCAAGTACCATAGAGGACAAGTTGATGTCTTTGCCATTATCGCGCAAGTCTTCAAGTTCGAAGAAGAATATGATGGGGTAATCATTTGTCCTATTCTTTATTGTCAGTAGGATGATTTTGCTAACTGCGCTAGGATGAATGATTGGTTGTTGAATATAGCCAAATTGCCAGACCACTTGGTTGGCATTTGGCGCTCAAATTAATTCAATATTATGCAACCAATTATCCATCCTCGCGATAGCCTTTGCATGCACAACCACATCCTATTCTCCTCCTCCTCCTCTGTGTCTTCATAAGGGCACCAGTTTACCTACATAATGAAGTTGCATTTTAGTCATATTTTGTATTACTTATAAACAAATATAAAATATTATAAAAAATACTTATATTTGCTCTGGTCATTGTTCACAATAATTTTAAGTAATGGGCATTGTTCATATGATGACCAGATACTCTTTGATCGGTCCTCTCTTCATTGCTTGACCAACTTTGCATTGCAACACATGAAAATTAAGGAAGAATGTGACATATCAAAGAACTTTCAATAGATATGTACTCTCATATCCAAAACTACAGAGATTTGTATAAGGATTAACACATTAATTCATAGTATATTATAAAAAAATTTATTAAATAATATTTTAGTTTAAATAAATAATTTAGGTACAAATTAAGGAATAACTATCTTCAACAACACCAACATATCGGTGATGTTCATTCTTTCGGTCCTCACTTTACTCAGACCTGCATAGAGGTGTGCAAGTGCGGCTGCTTTCCCATGCGTATTACTTGACGCGATCCAAGTTTTTCACAAATTCAATATATGGATGAATACATATGTGCCCAAGAAGTAGAATGGGAATGCTCTCAGTTCCTTATCCCATATATTACTAGTACTAGACATCCCTCCAACACATTATTTTCTCATTCATTCTTTTTGCCCTACTGGGGTCAAAGTGATTCTTCAACCATGATAATTTCAGCCTTTCTTCTAGGAACACATCATCCTTCGCTCCCAAATAAATATCACACATGTGCTTCAAATCTTCCTACCGATGTCCACTCACTGGCTCACATGATACTTAAATTTACTGATTCATGTCATGTCCCCCAACGTAATTGTCATCTCAATATCTTCGAACTGAAATGTGTTGGTTGCCACATTCTAAAACTGCATGATTGCCTTTATGAGGAGGTGACTAATGTTCCATGGTGTGATCTCTAAGAATTTTAAGAAATGTATATGATTAAGCATGTCCTATGCATCCTTTGATAGAGATAGAAACCATGGTTGTTCTTGAAACTAGTACAAACGGTGCATGAGTTGTAAAATCGCTCTCCTTGCCTTGTAGCTCCTACAATATATATAACAATTTAATAAATGATTGAATGTAAAATTAAAAATGATTGTAAACATCTTAGAAACATTTATATATAAAATATAAAATAACCAAAGTACTTGTCTAGGAGCACCAGACCTTCTTCCCTACTTCGATCTCTTCCTCGGAGTGTGTACTTTCTTCTTTGCATACTCTCCTTGATGAGGTGTCTCCTTTCTTTTTTGCACAATTCCTCTCCCCCCTTCCCCCTTCATTGCTGAGCTGCATCCTCCCTTGTTGAGGCTTCTCTCCTTGCTCAGGTGCCTCCTCCCATTGTCCTTACTAAGGTACCACCTTCGCCTCTCTCTTATCCATATTCTTTATGGCCTCGTCTTCAACATTATCTATCTGGTCATTGAGGTTAGCAACAATCTCACTCTAGGATGGGTGAAACTTCTTGTTTATTGAGTTTTCCTCCTTAGATAATTCCTGGATGAGAGACATGATTGTGGCAACAAAGCCTTCATCCTTTTTTACACATTTTGCTTCAGTTTTGCACTAGGCAGGACTTCTTAACTGTAATTTGGCCAACATTTCAAATGTTTTTTATTGCTCCTTTAGGGGTGACTGATAACTGCGTATGCATTTTTTATGGTAAACATCAGACAACCAATATTTTGATCACGAAGCAGGCTCCCTCTCTATCCATTTGTCAAGCTTATTACGTACATCAAAGTAGATAGAATGACCTAGAGCGTAGTTTTTCTTCTTTGGCATTTCTTGTTGTGCTTTAACACTAGCAGACGATATGGAGGTAGGCCTCTGAAACACAAACTTCTCAGTCGCCATATTGTGCCAAACTCTGAAAACTCAACACTAGGAAGCACAACATTTAACCTTTGACATTAAAGTATACCCAACACTAAGAAGCACAAAATTTAATCATCAATGAGAATAAATTATTAGTTGTACTTGTCATTACTACACATGCAACAACACCACTGCATATAAAACAACTTTTAAAAAATAAAGCAATGAACTAAACTAAAAACATGAGCCTCAAGCTTCTAAGATTTAGAAGATGAAAGTGCTCATAGCTATCAAATAATGTTTGCATGTAGTCCAAAAGAGCTAAACTAAAAAACATGCTTAAAGAGAGGTACAACTATTGCTAAACTAAAAAGCATTCTAGAAGGTAAACTAATATTGTTATAGTTTATTATATTTTTAATGTTTTGATTGTAGGCATTTTTTTTGTATGAAGGATAGAGAGAGGTACAAGAGAGGAGATGCGACAATATAAAAATGGATAAAATATGTAGGCTATGTGTTCTCAGTATTTTATAAACATTAAAGAAAAGAGTTACCAAAAAACTCATCAAAAGTATTATATTTACTGAAGAAAACTCATCATTAAGAATGTGCTTACCGAAAAACTTGTGGTCGATGAATCTGAAAAACTCAACAATGAAGTGTCACTCATGAATCGCCAGAAAAAGCAAAAAAATTATTGTATTTTTTTGCAAAAGATTAATAAGGGGAGCACAAGTTGGGGACCACAAAGAAACCCTGGAATATGCAAAAATAACCCTAGGGTACGACAATCACTTTTTATATCCTCAAAGAGCCGCATTTATTCTAGTAAGAAAACCGCAAACATGAAAGAACATCGCATATTTAGATATGTGATCTTCTTACAAAATATATGATTTTACTTTGTTATTTATGAAGTTATGATTAAAGGATGTTTGCATCATGATGATTACAAAAAATAAGGTGCAAATATATGTTTAAGTGACAATTAAAGAAATGAGAAAGGAGGTTTGCACAATCTTCAATGACTTTGGCACCAGTCATATGAGATTTTATTAAAGTATTCACGAAGTTATGTTCATAAGGAGGTTTGCAAGACTTGTTTTGTGCACTTTATGAAGATCACAAAAAAGTAGGTTGAACATATATTTAAGTGACAATTACAGAATAGAGAAAGAAAGTTCACACAAATTTCCATGACTTTGATATAAAATATCTGATTTTACTAAGATATGTGTGATTTTATGATTAACAAAGAATATTGCATAAATAACAATTTTTTTTACCCGCTTCTTAAGGACCACAAAAAAAATATGTGGACCTCCGTTTAAGTGAGAGTTTGCGATAGTCGGTGAGTGGAGCGATATATCTTGCAAACTTTATGAGTTTCACATATGCAAAGGATAAAAAAGTCGTAACGAAGTTGGTTATTTGCAGTTTTGGTCATCGGGCAAATTTTGGGAAATTATAGGGTTTTTAGGAAAAATATCATTTTTATCATACAATACAATCATTTTTCGTATAAAAAATACATCCATGTGTCAGAATCGATCAATCTAAGAGCTTATTCCTATAAAATCTACAACATAGATCATATTTTTATGGTAAGAATTTTAAGTTAAAACAAAAAAGCTCAAAAAACCTTATATAGTCTCACTAGAATATAAGAACAAGAAATATGGGCATTTCCAATACTTTTTTTGCAAATCCAACCATGTGGATGTGCTTGGTATTGTGAGTTTGCTAGGAATCAACCATTGGATTATGTATTTTTGATAAAAATTTGCGATTTTGAATGCTTGAATTTTTATCAAGATTATGAGTCATTGATTTTAAAGCCTTAAAAAAATCTTGTTTATGCATCAAAATCCGATGATTCAAGTGTGGGTTCTTATAAAACCATGCATGTAGATTACATTCATATGGTTAGATTCAAGAGAAAAGAATACAAAATCCATGAAAATTGTGGTCCGCACATTAGTTCTCATATTCTAGTGACTCTCTCTCTCTCTCTCTCTATATATATATATATATGTATGTATGTATGTATGTATGTATGTATGTATGTATGTATGTGTGTGTGTGTGTGGGGGGGGGGATTGCGCTGCCATTTTTTCATTTTCTCATGTTAGGACCCTCCAAAAATGATAGTTGTAGGTGTTTTATGCTATATCTTAACCATTAGATATGTTTATCTTGCTTATTTATTAAGAATTGAGCTTTGTTTTGAATTGATTTGATATAAAAATAAGAATATTTTATTATCAAATTTTAGTTCAATAACAATCAATAATTTTGTTACCTCTTTTAAATCAGCATATGAGCATAAAGATGTTTAATAAAAAACATGTTTTGCATTGAATAAACAATAATAAACACATCTAATGGTTTAGATCTAGAATAAGATGCATAAAACAATTATTTTTAGAGGGTCTAAATGTGACCTAAAAAATAGGGCAGCACACAAACACTACTCTCTCTCTCTCTCTCTATATATATATATATATATATATATGTGTGTGTGTGTGTGTGTGTGTGTGTGTGTGTGTGTGTGTGTGTGTGTGGAAAATGACTATACTGTATAACAAATTTGACGTGTTTTCCCAAATGCCTCACAAATTTTTAAATTCGCTTGATGTCCAATTTTGTAGGTTCTAGACTTTTTAGGACCTTTTTACCATGTGTTACATCGCAACACTCTCTCATCTCGTTAAATCTCATTAAAAATGAAATTTGCACAATATTTCTACATAAACCTTGAATTCTACACAATATACAATATGAAAATGGCTACTTTTGTAAAAGCCCCATGATTTTCGTATCTATAGTACAAAAATCACTTACGAATTTCATCAAGAGTATCACGTTGGTGGTTACAAAAGTCTACCTTTTGATGCAGAATTCATAAAAATTTTATAGAATTCATGGACTTTCGCATGTTGTCGACTTTAAGCAATGCAAGATTTTTTTTAATGTACAAATTTACCTATATATATATATATATATATATATATATATATATATATATATAGGCAATTAGAGTGCAAATTGCCTCGAGAGTTTGGCGTTGGTGGTTGTGAAAGCTTACTTTTGATGCAAAATTCATAAAAAGTTTACAAAATTCATGAACTTTTGCATGTTGTCAACTTTAAGCGATGTGAGATTCTGTTTTAGCATAAACATTTACATGTATATAGGTGATTAGAGTATGAAGTTCATCAAGGGTTTCATGTTTATGGTTGCAAAATTCATAAAATTTCTTTTCAGCATGAGAACTCTGCAAATATTAAAAACGACATTTACGTACGAGTAAAGTATAAAAGCAAAGCTAGAGTTTCATGGAAACTAAGGTTTTTATTCTCTCTAACCAATGAAAAATTATGGTCATTTTCCTATGGCCAAGCATCGGCAGTGCGAGCGGTGACACTTCATCGGTGGAAAATTATCGATAGTGGGTTTTTCTAGTAAGCACATCTTATGGTATGGGTAGAGGATAGGAAACAAAAAGTTTGCAAGTTGTTCATGAATGTTAAGTTGATCATCTGAAAGCTCATTCTCATCATAGAGAACATAAATGATGGTGATGTACAATCGATGAGGGGTCAATGACTTTAGTGAACTGTGATAACTGGATAGATGTGTTGGACGATGATGATGTAGAATTGATGGTATATTGTATTTTGACTCCATCAACATAGAGTTGATGTATCTCACAGTCAGAGTTCAATCTTACGATATGGGTGAGATAAGAAAAATCATGAAAATAATAGTGTGTAGAATCAATGATGGTATAGTGTGTTTTCTTTCCATCAAGAGTGTAGTGATATACAATATTTTTGGGGACCTAGAGATAGAGGTACATCTGCATATACTCTGTTTGCTCCCCATTAAAGAGGCAGTGAGAAACAACATTTTTGTGAAAGAATATAATAAATACAATATATGAGTGACTTTATTTCGTGAAAGAATGGAATGAATGCAATGTATTATTATTCATTCATTTTGTGAAAGAATGACATGAATGCAATGTATGAGCAACTTCATTGTATGAACTAAAATTCATTCACAAACATAAAAGAACAACTACAAATGTTGTCAACCTTACATGCAAAATTACAATCAAGTTTTTAAATACAAGCATGAACGAACTGTACATTAAAATGACATCCAAGTTTTTGTTTTTTCTAACAAAATTACATCCACATTTTTTATTGTCAAAATAAAATATACATAACGACCAATGTATACTCCTCAGAATTGTCCAGAGCTCAGCTAACTTCTCCTCACCATCTGACATATTAAGATTTGATGCCCTCTTTTCCTTCCCCTCGGCTTAGTGCAAATGGACCTTCTTTCTCTCACGTTTATACAATTTCATCATATGCTTCCTGCAAATAGATACATGATTCTGAAAAAGTGTTATTAGTAAACAACTAATAATAGCTTGCATAAAAAATAAAACAAAATATGACATACAACATACTTATGGAATATTTATTTTTTTACCTATACCCAAGTATTGCATGTTCATATGACAAATATTTCACAATCACTCTTGTAACTATCATATATCAAGTCAAAGATAAGTACGTGTATGAATTGAGTTAACAAGCACGTGCAAAGTAATTACGAGTTCATTTGCCAAACCACCCTGCAAAAAAATGAACCTTTAATATAACATTGAACCTAACGAGTGCAATGAAATAAGAACAAAAGCAAACAAGTGCCTCTTATTAGCTTCTAAGAACACAACCAGCCCATAAAGAACACCAATTGATCAATCCATACTACCCACACAAGGGTCAAAAGAATAAAAACAAATGCTTAAGAAAGCATTAAGAATATATAAGGGCTTAAGGCCCTATTTATAACAAGTGAGAGAGATAAGGAGCAGCCCAACTAGCTGTTGGGCTGCTCCCAATGGTCACAACAGCTAGTTGGAGATGTCATGTGTTTCGGTGCTTTTATTTTGTTAATAATTATTCATTGTGTATCATATGTATATATTAGAAATAGAGTTTTATTTATTTGTTTTGGTTTTATCTTTATCTTGGATTTCATTATTGTCATGAATGAATATTGTATCATCTGATGCTTCAATGTATGAGTCCAAGTTACCAGACACAGAGCATGGCTTCAAAAGCAGACCATTGACCAGATCAGTAGAAAACTATGCCTTTGTATATGCATAGTGGTGGTGCGAAGTCAAGTCAATCAACAACTTTAGAGGTCTCACACATATTAGGTTGTATCTATCCTTTCTCCCATATTTATTGTATTGTTCTTTAGTGTGCATCTGCATTGCATGTTGGAATATTTTGTATGCCACTAGGGATAGTGTCATTCAAGCATGGGGGGATGGTTTAGATGCACACTAATTTTTTTTTTTATGTCAGGTAGCTAAAAACTCATAGAATTAAGCTTTAAAGAAACAAGTTTATAGCACATACAAATATTTTTGCATAATCTGACAATTTAGAAAATTTTAAACCCCATGTAAATTTTCTTTTCTGAACTAATCTGAAATGAAGTAGTTATTTATGTAAAATTTAAAGAAAATATAGTATTTGAATGTTAGAATTATTTTGAATCACTAAAGTATAAGTATGCACAGTATATTTTGAAAAAACTAAGCAAATGAAAAATATTTAGAAATATGAGCTTAAAAGAAATAGATTTGCGTTTAGTTGTTGATGTCTTCGCGATTCCCAGTAGTTGAGCTTAGATACAAGCTGAAGTGTCTAAGTCTCATAACGAAAAGGATAGCGAAGGACATCATCTTCTTGCTTAGTCGATATATGTGGCCTATGTGGTTCGAGTAAGTAGAGTTTGAAGGGTGTTTTACACCTGGTGCCCTAAAACCATCTGGTTTGGGATCTACTGTCTCGAAGGCTCGTTACATGAACTTCATAGAAAGCCTAAGAGATAGAGACATTGCACATGACGAGAGAAAGATTATACGTAAACTATTAAAATAGAAGGTCTAGTGACTCGAGCAATTAAGTTCGAGGGATACTTTGTAGATGGTGCCCTAAGGTCGTCTGACCTGGGATTCACTGACCCAAAGCTCGCTACATGGGTCACGAATACTGAAAATTTGAAATAGTGCTCAACTGAAAAATTTAAAAAAAAATATGAAAAATTGAAAATCAAAAGAAAAAGAAGGAGCTTAATGATAAAAATTCATTGCTTAGGAATAATTGTGAAATACTGTGCAGAAAACATACAAGTGAGGATAAATAAATAATAACATGATAATACTTGACTTTCTGAGAAAATTCATAGATAATTGCAGTTTTAGAAAAGTGAAAGAAAAAGTTTTTTCTGTGGAGGCATACAAATTCTAAATTTGCTATGAGAATGTAAATTACATGAAATATTTGCTTAAACTGATTTCTTAAGTGCCCAATATTTTTGAAAAATCAATTTAACTCTTGCATGACATTGATGTTTGTAGGTAGCATCACTGCAAACTCTCATGAGACCTTACTCATCCACTCGGGTAACCCAGGGGTTTAAAGGGCTTGTTGCATGAGCTAAATGCAACTGTGATTCCTACGAAAGTGAGTTGGGAATTTTCATTTATTTTATTTGTTTATTACATGCATTATTATTTTAGTTCTTAGCATTTTAACTTAGTTTAGTTTAGTTTGTTAGAGACTAACAATCATTCAAGCATAGGGGTATTTGATGATGCATGAAATGCGCATCAATCTAACCATTTATTCATGCATATAAGCATCATTTATAGGTTTAGAACCCACACTTAGATGTATTTGAGCATTAATGACCTATGGTTTGAATTTTGCTCGAATCGGAGTTAAGTCGAGAAAGTTATTGCATTTTTAGTGCACGGGTTCAGACTTCGAGGCAAATCGGGTCAAGATCCGACCCAAACGACCATTTTGGATCTTGGATCACTTCTTGAACATCACAATCCAACCCTCTCACGATCCAAATTTAATTTATAAAACTTTTTCAGAAAACCCTCTTCAATAGAGGCGCCTAGCATTTAATTTTATTTTAGACTTGTTTTTGAAAATTGCAAAAGTTAGACTAGGTTAAATAGTTTTTCTGAAAACCCTAGGAATGTTTTTGCCTAGGGATTTGCACCCCAAGTCTGAATCTCACTCCACCATTGTCTTCCTCAACCACCCATACGCCCACCTTCTTCCTCCTTTGGGTTTGCTTGGATTTTCCAAGCAACTCCAATGACGCCATTTCTCTTCCTCCATTTCTCTTCTTTTGTACCTTCCCTTCTCCCCTTGCTGTGACTAATGTCCCATGTTGTATTTTTTGCAGGTACAAGCAGCCAATGGAGGGCGACAGCCATGGATGGGGTGTCGTCTGCCCCTCCATGACTAACTGGCTCTACCTCCTTGGTTTTCTACACCATCCGATTCATCGGTCCAGCCCACCATCTTCGGAGCTCTTCACCCTACGTCGTCCAGCCATTTGCAGCAAAGCGGGAATAGCACAGCACCACCGAAGGCTATAGGTGCATTTTCTTAGGCCGATTCCACTCTACCTCACCCCCTCTCTCATCGAACAACCCTTGAGGTATGTTCTCTCATCCCCTTCTTCTAGCGTAGATCGAGTCAACCCTTGTGTGTCATGTTTTATCCAGTCATAGATCTGTGTTTTTGGGTATTTTGTCAGCCATTAATCTATTATTTTTACTGTTTTGTAGCAGTAGTCAATCATGTTCTTGATTATGCAAGAACCGATTTCAACCCTTATAGTCGATTGCATTAAAAATTCTATCTTCACAACACTCGGCTAAATTGGTTGACTATTTACAGTGTAAATATAATATTTAATTCTAATATTCATTCTATCAGTCTTAAGTCTGATGTTACATAGATTCCAACAGTAGGTAATGTTAAATTCTTTTTTGTTTTATATGGTTGTCATGTTATGCATTTTAACATAGTTAAGTTAATAGATATTTTTCTTTTTAATTAGCAGAGTAGTATATCTTTTTTGGTTATTTTTGTGTCATTGACGTGTATGTGAAATGATGAGGATTAGATTAATTTGAATAGATCTAGGACTGTATACCTTATTGTAATCTGTATATTAAGTTAGCATAGTTAGTGTCACATGTCATTTTTTTTAAGGTTTGATTTTGGATTAGGACTTTGAAAAAGAAAATCGTATAGTGTAAATTAGGTAGTTTTTAATTTGTTTGTTCAGCCTTAGGTAAGTTAGATATTTTTAATTAATTAGGTTAGTATAGGTAGGTGGCATCTTTTTTATTTTAGTAAGCATTGAGTTTTACTTGGTTTAAAAAGAGAGCATGTAGTGGTGTATTTTAAGAAAGTAGCGTCACTTGTTTGTTTTTAGGTTCTCATAGGTAATTTGTGCATTCTATTTTTTTTACAATCTTTGACTTTTAATTAGTGTTGTCAGCAATTTTTGTGCAGTGTTGCCTTAGCAATAATAGAGGTTGCCTTCTAGGGTGGAGTTTATTAAATAGGATTTTTTTGGTATGATAGTAGAGGTAATTTTTGTGTGTTGACTTTTCTATAGGCTTTCAAAATCGTGAATTGTGGTAGGTAGTACTTGATGTCTTTATTCAGCCCTTATGTAAATTAGAAGTTAAGTCTTGTATGGTTTTAGTAAATAGGAAAGGTAAGTAGGTTAACGTAGGCAAGTTGCATGTTATATTTGTTTTTAGTAAAGTGTTGACTTGGTATTTGATGTTCAATTCGTGTCTTGTGTCTTCTTAAGGTAAGTAGGGTTTTAGTCTTAGGTAGGTTAGTTACTTTCCTTGATGCCTCATATTTTATTTTGGTAAGTCTCAATGGTAATGAGGTGTCTTGGTTAAGCTTTTAGCAAGTCTTGACCTTAGGTAGGATGTGCAAAATCGTGAACTCTATTTTTTTAGGCAAGTCTAACCTGGGTTAATTAATACTAACCATAGTGTGTCCAACTAGGGGAAGGCGTGAACCCATGTCAAATCCTAACCGCCCCCTTAATGCCCTAGTTATGTCCATTAACTTTAGTTAGGTTAATTTAGTGATAATTTCTATTTAACTTTAGTTTTAAATTAATTTTTCTTTTTCAAGTTAATTAATCAGCTTATAGTAAGTTATTGCATTAGGTTAGTCATTTAGAATTTTATCATTCTTAATTGTACTTGATTCTAATATAGTTGAGTTATGACATGTAATTTAGACTAGAGTTAGCATTAATTTGTTCAAGTCTTGTGATGTTTAGATAATCAGTTTAATTGCTTTCATCTACTGATTTTTAGTTTCGTTTTAGGTTTGCAAATGACTGATATTACATATACTTTAAGTAGTTAGTGCAACATTGGATTTTGACAAATGAATAGTGCATTGAAATAAAAACCAGATTTTTGCACCGACTTTCACTCGTTATTTTATGTGCAATTTTTTTTGAGTTTTCTAAAATTCTTGTTCTATTCTATTCATTGATGTGTTAACTGTTTGCAAACCAAAAATCAGCTCATTTAGAGTTGATTTGGTTTGACTTTTAAGTTTTTTTTTTTTAAATCAGGTTTTTCGTGTTTTTAAATTTCAGAACAAATGATTTCTAGATTTTCTACGAACTTGAAACACTTATATCCGGAGTTTCCAGATGAGTTTTTTAAATCCGTAAATTCTGACAGATTCTTGAATCTATCAAAAAGAGAACAAAAAAAAAATCTTTAAAATCGGATTACGTTTTCTCCTTCAAACTTACTATTTTCAAAAACCTGCCAGAACTCCAATTTGCACTATGACATGGGCAAAATAGTCATTTAGCTAGTTAATTGATTTTCGATAGTTTTTATTGTTTTTTTGTATAAGGTTAGTATATTAACAGTAGTTAGCTTAATTAAAACTAATTTTATTAGGTAGTTAATTTGATTTTGCATTGTATTTTAATTTCTAGCTTAATTATGAGTTAGACTTAGGAATGAATTTCAGAAGTAGTTTTAGTTGTAATTAGAATTAATTATTGATTACATACTAACTTTTTATTTTTGTTGTTTTAGGTTGATAAGTTAGATACAGATCAACAAGTGTATTCAAAATGCGAGTGTAAATGCACGCATGGTGAAAAGACAAAAATACCCCTGGCGATCCGGAGAAGACTTAGCAATCTGTTTTAGTTCATTGTCATTTTTAATTTGTAATTCAATTCGAAATGTAATGTTAACTTAGTTGTAAACTTTATTGTTATTAATAAATTGAAGTTTTAGATTTAATTTGAAGTATCCCATTTCCTGAGGATTCGACCCGTACTCGCCACGAAAGTGGAAAGTTGGTTTTTATTATTTTTGGTTGATGATTTTCTAAATGATTTTATTGAAAATATTGTTTTAAAAATACCACTGTAAAAGTTCAACCAAGACCCATCTACATCCTATAGTTTTTTTTTTCTTTAGGTAATGTTTGCATTTCTCAAGTTTTTGCCTTTTCTACAACTTCTAATTCATTATTCATCTTAATCCATTCTTGATGATTTTTAGCATCATGGTAAGATGATGGTTCTACATATGAGTGTATAACCCATTAGACAAGCCTTATATTTAGGTTCAAAAGAATCATAAGATACGAATCTACTAGGAGCCTTTGAAATTCTCATGGATCTTCTAACACTAGAGGAATTTATATCTTGATTTTGAGAATATCTTTCTAAAGCACACGGTTGATGATCTTTGGTATGTCGAGTATAGATTTGAATTTCATTGTGAGATAGGTCTATATTATCAAGACCATCATTTACATTCTCATGTGCATTATGAGTGTCTTCATTGTCACTCTCATGCATATCACAAATGTCATCACATCTTTCATGCTCATTGACAAGGTCAAAAAGAAATAAATAGTCACACCGCTCTTGGATTTTCTCTTTACCAAAACCATTTTCATTTTCAAGAAAAGTAATATTTTTTAAAATATATAATTTGTTCTTTTTAATTTCATAACATCTATACCATTTTTGAAATACAAGGAATAGATTTTGGAGAAAGTTTATCATTTTTATTAGTAAGGACAAAGCATTTACAACCAAAGACTCTCAATCTTTTATAATCGAAAGATGTTTTAAATAAATTTTTAATAGGAGAAATGTTTTTAATGATTTTTAAAGGCATCTTATTTATCAAATAAATCGTCGTAAGAGCGACTTTGACACAAACTATTCTTGCAACATTTCTTGATATGAGAAGAATTCTAGTAGTCTCAACAATATACATATGCTTCCTTTCGACTATTCCATTTTGTTGGATAATATATGGACATGATTTTTTATGAATAATCTCATGTAAGTCAAAATAATTATTAAACTCTTTTGATACAAATTCTCCTTCAGAATTGGTTCTAAAGATTTTAATATTGGTTTTAAATTGAGTATTTGTATAACAATAAATTTTTTTTGAAACAATCAAATACTTCAGATTTGTGTTTAAGAAAATATATTCAAGAGTGTCTACTATAATCATCCACAAATATAACATAATAAGATACTCTTCCTTTGGATATAACCAAAGCAGGTCCCCATATATCCGAATATACCAACTCAAATAGATTTTTAGATATAAAATGACTAGGCCCAAAGGGTAAAAATTTTATTTTACTAAGGACGTAATATTTACAAACAAAATCCCTTTCTTTATAACTTGTATGAAATGAAAACAAATGTAATTTGGACATAATAGGATGTTTTAGTCTTTTATGTCAATTTTCTATATCTTTCTATTCCACAAAATTACAAAAAGTATGTTTTGATAATTCAAGATTGTCCATAACATATAGATCTTTTCTTGTATGGTCTCACCTAATCAGCTTCCCGTACTTGAGAGTCTGTATCAAACAATCATTAGATGAAAACAAAATTCATAGTTGTTTGCGCTGCCATTTTCTCATGTTAGGACCCTCCAAAAATGATAGTTGTAGGTGTTTTATGCTATATCTTAACCATTAGATATGTTTATCTTGCTTATTTATTAAGAATTGAGCTTTGTTATGAATTGATTTCATATAAAAATAAGAATATTTAATTATCAAATTTTAGTTCAATAACAATCAATAATTTTGTTACCTCTTTTAAATCAGCATATGATCATAAAGATGTTTAATAAAAACATGTTTTGTATTGAATAAACAATAATAAACACATCTAATGGTTTAGATCTAGAATAAGATGCATAAAACAATTTTTTTAGAGGGTCTAAATGTGACCTAAAAATAGGGCAGCACACAAACACTACTCTCTCTCTCTCTCTCTCTCTCTCTATATATATATATATATATATATATATATATATATATATATATATATATATATATATATATATATATATATATATATATATATATATATATATATATATATATATATATATATATATATATATATATATATGTGTGTGTGTGTGTGTGTGTGTGTGTGTGTGTGTGTGTGTGGAAAATGACTATACTGTATAACAAATTTGACATGTTTTCCCAAATGCCTCACAAATTTTAAAATTCGCCTGATGTCCAATTCTGTAGGTTCTAGACTTTTTAGGACCTTTTTACCATGCGTTACATCGCAACACTCTCTCATCTCGTTAAATCTCATTAAAAATGAAATTTGCACAATATTTCTACATAAACCTTGAATTCTACACAATATACAATATGAAAATGGCTACTTTTGTAAAAGCCCCATGATTTTCGTATCTATAGTACAAAAATCACTTACGAATTTCATCAAGAGTATCACATTGGTGGTTACAAAAGTCTACCTTTTGATGCAGAATTCATAAAAATTTTATAGAATTCATGGACTTTCGCATGCTGTCGACTTTAAGCAATGCAAGATTTTTTTTTAGCGTACAAATTTACCTATATATATATATATATATATATATATATATATATATATATATATATATATATATATATATATATATATATATATATATATATATATATATATATAGGCAATTAGAGTGCAAATTGCCTCGAGAGTTTGGCGTTGGTGGTTGTGAAAGCTTACTTTTGATGCAAAATTCATAAAAAGTTTACAAAATGATAAATTAGATGAAAACCAAATTTTATATCCATGATCCATAATTTGAGAAATAGATAAAAGAGGTTTAAATTCAATTTTGATACAACTCTAATATTTGGTATAAAAAAAAGTTTATTGTTTTTAAAAAGACCTATAACTTTTAATTTTTGAGGAAGTTTCATCGGTGGTCATATTGACTCAAGAGCACCAAAGCTTTGGTACCATGTAATGAAATAAGAACAAAAGCAAACAAGTACCTCTTATGTGCTGACAAGAACACAAGAAGAACACTAATTGTCCAATCCATACCACCTACACAAGCATCAAGAATAAAATAAATGTTTTTGTATTACACAAATGCTTAAGAAATCATTAAATTTTACAAGGGCTTAAAGCCCTATTTATAAGAAGCAAGAGAGATAGGGGTCCTACTAGCTGTTGGGCTGCTCTCAATGGTCACATTTGTGACCATTGGGAGCAGCTTGAACAACTACTTGGAGTTGTCCCAATCGATTGTACCAAAAATCAAAAATACAAAAACAAAAAATAACAATTATACAGTTAACCCCTAATGGGTTGACTTTTATTATAAGGTAAAATGACCAATATATATATATATATATATATATATATATATATATATATATATATATATATTAGAAGCACATCTTAACAATGAGTACTTGAGAAAAATAAGCACATTATTGAATAAGTAATGTTTTCATACCATATCTCCAATATTTTGATTAGCACAGAGACTGAGAGAAGTATGCCAAATATTTTTCATTTGAGCACCAGTTAAGGAGGTGTAAACGGGCTGGATTCAACCAGATCTAGGTACCTAAAATGAAACTACTACATTGAAAAAGCTGGTGTTGGAGTAGGAGTTGGAATCAGATTGGATATCATCCACCCTAACCCAAATCTAGATAATAACATAAAGTCTAGATCTGACCACAATCTGCTTATATAGTCAGTTTTAGATCAGATGCAAACCCAGTTCACAATTATAATTTGGCTGGTACAGCTTTAAACATGAGAGTTTTGAAAATTTATGGTTAGCATGCATTCTTTCAAGGTGTTTTATGTGCCCCATTTCTGGCTTCAAAGCCAAAGATGTCACATTTTATGCTATGGAACCCTGTCATAAGAGCCCAATTGGACAGTAAAATTCCAAATCTGTTCAGAAGGTTATCATCTGCACCCAATTAATATAACTAGGCTTATCAGGCCTTACTGCAGGTTCGGATTAACAGGAATATCCAACCCAAACAAATAACTTTGCCATCCTTATTTTAGGATAAGTAAACTAATTTGAAGTGAAAGCACCCAAGGTTTCTTTAATTACCAAAAGTGAGAATCATCAACGACTGAAAATTGACAATTAAAAAAGTAAAATGCATCACGTTTACTTGTCTGAAGCTCTCTTCTCTAGTAGAAGTTTCTAGTTACCAGACTGTCAACACATACCAGTGTGGGTACAGGGTTCATCAAAGGTGACGTCTGTGCAAGACGAGAATTTTTCAGGTAGGTAGGTATATTGAATACAGAGAGAAAGAGAGCAATTTGTTCCCTCCTAACCAAGTCAGGAATGGGTTAAGATGGACAAAACTTCACTATCTTAATTAACCAGATAAAAGGGTGACGAATCATTCTTTCAAAATCCAAAAATATCCAAGTTTAGCTTATTATATTTATTATTTTTATGTGTTAAAGTTGATTCAAATGGGATGTTTTTTTAACCACCCTTTTCGACAGGCAACAAGGAGTAAGGCAGCCCCAAGCGGGGTTGGCATAGTGGGTTGGGGCCTTGACTGTTAGACGGGCAGTAAAGTTTCGACTCTCATGGGTGTCAACCCTCAACCCTTTGTGCAAACCAACGTGTAGCATAGGCCCCGACGGCAAGGGTCCTAGGCTCGGAGTTTTACATTGCTGGCATGAGCCAGTGCGACCAGGTCTTTGTACAAGGTGCAGTTTCTTCGGGTTATAAAAAAAAAAAAATGGGGTTAGGCAAACCCCTAAAAGTGTATTCGAATCAATTCAGAAAGTTGTACACAAAATATCAACTCGGATGATGTCATTGTGCATTGTGATGCCCCAAAATTTAAAACCAAAAAATTTACCCAAAAATTTTGAACTTTTTTCTTTTGAATATTGATTATGGGAAATGATTTAATGTCGAGTCTGGCTTTGACAATTTCGAGTGAGTCACGGGTGAAGTAATAAAAAGCTTTTATCACAATAAAAACTAAAATATTATTTTACTATAAGAAAACAGGTCATTGCCGATGATAATTATCATCGACTATATATAATTTATGGTCGACAATAATGTCAACGACGATAAATATCGTCGCACTAGATGTTGACTTTTTAAGGTCATTTATATTACTATTTTCGATGCTAATTATATATCGCCATCTTTAACCTCGATAATAATTATCGCCACTATAAAACGGTGAGCTCTAGGAGATCATCGGTAATATCATCCTTAAAGTAACGATAAATATCGTTAACAATATTAATTAAAATTGATGATAAATATTGTTGGTGATAGATTAAAAACAACGATAATTATCGTTGTATTAATTTTAGAAAATCATTTATGTTGACATAGTCGAAAACAAATATCATCATCTATGTTCTTAAAATCAATGATAAATTATCATCGGCATAAGAAATATAACTGATGATTTTTATTATCATCTATGTTAGTTTCAAATTAAAAAAAAAATGGAGATAGCCGACGATAATTATCATCGTATTACTTTTGGAAAATCATATATGTTGACATAGCCAACAACAAATATCATCAGCTTTGTTCATAAAATCGATGATAAATTATCATCAGTATAAGAAATATAGTAGACGAATTTTATCGTCGGTGTTAGTTTCAAAATTTAAAAAAAAAACTCGTTAGTGTCAACATAAGAAATATAGTTGACGATCTATTGTAGTCCAACCTGGTTCATATGGGTGTTCAGTTCAGTTAGTTGAATTGTTCTGGTTGTCTCTTAGTTGCATTAACTAAGTTCAATTATATGTTTTCTTTTTAACTGATAAATATATATATATATATTTTTCTTCTATGTATGCAAATTTAAACATGGTTAACTAGGATTAATCAACAGGTGAATGAATGGGTATGACCTTTTGGTGATAAATATCCCTATAATATCTATAAATTATCATTTTACCCCTTAGACTTGTCGAGTGAGTTTCAAGGGCATATGAGCTTTGTTTTCGACAAAATCACTTGCGTTCTTTTTTAATTTCTGATGTGGTCGCATCCGTACATTTGAAAATCACAAAATAAGATATCACAAATGCCAATTTCATTTGATATTTATGTTTAAACAAAATGCCCAAAAACATATCAAGTATTTTAGTCACTCATCCCCCACTCTTGCCAATTTAGCAAGAATTTTGGCCAAAAACATAGTATAACAAAAAGCCTTTATAATTTGGAACTGGTCCAACCTGTACAAAACATCAATGAGATGATGGGGAGCCTACATCTCTTGACTCTCCCTTCTACGCTCCTCACTACCCCCCTTCCCTCACACTAGGTCTACACGACTACTCTCCTGGATGATCTTGCTATTCCTTTCCACTTTCTCAGATTTTTTAAATACAAAATGATCGTACGGTATGACAAAATGACGCATTTCCTGAAAATCCCTATAATTTTCCAAAATCTGCCTGATGTCCAAAATCGCAAATGTTCAACTTTAAAGAGACCATTTTAACTTTTGCATAGTGGACCTCCTAAGGTTCACGCACGATATATTGATACGCTCCCTAGGTATCACACCCTCTCACTTAAAGGTAGGTTTGCATTTTTTTTTCAGACTTCACGAAGTTTGTATAACCAAATTTGTGAACTTGTTGTAACTCAAATCTATCAAACCTAATGTTTTTTTAAATAGCGACTTAAATTAGTTTTTTTTTTTAAACATTGGTATGAGTTAGTTACTTTTTGGAAAAATTGCATGGTTTTTTAGTTATCTTTGCATGTTCAATAGCCTATTCCCCTTTTTGCTTTGATTAAATCATTTGTATATATCTTGTATTATGCAACATCGTTCCTGCTACATGGCTAAATTTTGTTGGACTTGTTCCTGTGACTATTTTTCAGCGACAGTTAATGATGACTTATGAGAGAGTTAAAGTACACTATCATACCTATCACACTAATTGGAAATCTATATTGGTCTAAAAAAATAGTAGCTTTAACAAATTTGTGACTTTAATGTCTCGTAAAAGTAGTTATGCAAAATTGTTATTGAGCCTTCGATACAGTTATTCTTCAAATGTAGAGAGCAAAATAGATGTTTTGGATGATAATGACGTAGAATCAATGCTATTCATTGGCAATATTTACTTAATCCCTTGCAAAGCTCAAGAAGATGTCGTTGGTTGTAAAGTTAAACAAGCATTTAGAAGTCATGTACAAAAAGCAACTTTTAACAAATAAATTACACACTACATTTCAATAGTTCATTAAAAATAATGGATAAATACCAAGAAGCAACTCATTAAACAACTCTTAACGAATACAAATTTTGCAAATCATAGGTAAACAAACATATCATTATTTGTGCTTCCACCTTTTGTGGCCAACCTCACCATATATACTACACTTATATGACACGATATTCTTGTATTTTGTTATTCGTCTCTTCACCTTAGGTCATCTTGCTTTATAAACCACTTTTGGTGGATAGACATAAATAAGAGTCAATGGAGCGATGTGTGTGACATTGTCCGCCATCAAAAGGATTGAAAATATGTGATATGCAGTTCTATATAATTTAACTGTGAAGAACTTGTTACAATAATCCTTTGGTTGTTTGCTATCAAACAAAATGCATGCAATCACATGTTCTCGTGGAATTTCACTAAACTGTTATTCTTTACAAGAGCATTTTTGCTTGTCAAGATCAATACTATATCCGTGAGATCGGTTGTGGGTTTTGTACCGATGTCAGTGAATGTACTACTTGCACACCTACATGTTGTACATTTATATTTAATTCCTCTATCTTTTCTTCTACCTTATGTACCGCAGACCCTGCCATTTGCTTCCTGGTTTTTTTTCTTTTCTAAAAAAACTTCATCATCACAAGACAAAGCTTTTCAATAAGAGGAATTATGGGCTGATCATGTATGATAAAAATCTACATATTAAAAGCTCTCTTTTATATTAGACGTTAAACACCCATGTCTTCTTGCTCAAAAAGATTGTTAGCCCCAATATTTTGGATCCATGTCAGTAGCAATATAATAGTATGCAGCTTCAACTTGCTCCTGAATTACTTAAAGAAAATAATTGCATTGACGTCTCATAATTGCTCGGGTTGCTCTCCACTAAAGTGCACTTAGTGGTGAACCAAATTTCTTGGAAAAGTTCTTCATCAAGTGATTTATGCAATGTCCAATATGACATATAGGTCATGTGTGAGAGACAATATACTTTAAGTCTTCATGCCTATATGAGATAACTGTAAACTGTAACATCTCTTTATAATCATCGAAGATAATGAACTCTTTATTCACATGCTCTAAAAATCGCACCCATGAATCCTTCAACTCCTTATCCATAATTATAAATGCTAATAGAAACATCTCACTATAAAGATCAGTACTATGAGTTGACAATAATATACTCATGTATTTTTCTTTTAAGAATGTGCTATCCATCATAAGAACTAAAGGACATCCTTTCAAAAACTTATTAATGCATGGACTGAAAGATAAGAACATGTATTTAAATCGATCTTTTTTATCAGTCTAATGTACCCTAACGATCATCAGGTAGTTTTCATCAAATGATCCAAATAGATGGGAAGCATCTTGAAGGACTCTGTGAATGAATCATATAACGTCTCTCTCATCTGTTCCTATTCATGTCATACTTGTTTGTAAGTAATCTCTATACCTTCCTCGTGACTAATGTCATTCATAATTTATCGTGGAGTCATCATACATGTGTTTGTGAATAACACCTTAAATTCACTTGGAAGACACTTTTTCTATTATATGGTTGCCTAGTGATACACCATATGCGTGCTTGTTTTTTATACTTTTTCACTTGAAAGAATGTTGCTCTGCAAACCGTTGTGCAATGAATCTTCCAAGGTCAATCAGCCATAGTATGCAAGTTATTTTTCATGCATACTACAATGGCTTTATTATTACAAATTTTCATGAATTTTGCTTTAAAGTTATTTATGATCACACGATCCTTCAAAAACTCATGTCAGTATTAAAAATCATTAAATATTTTGTTGAAAGCAAATTCTTGATTGTTTGATCCAGTTGGTAATCATTGAAACTGCTCACAATCATTAAGTTTTTTGTTACGTAACTCGCCATACAATTGAGATGCCTAATCTTCAATGATTTTTAATTGCTCTCTATTGTATGAGAATCCATTAAACGAGAACTTGTTAAGCCACATCTCATTAATGTAAAAACATATAATAATTATACTGCCCAACAATGCTCATATAAAGTATACAATCATACCAAGGGTTTGACTTTCCAATTGCCATTTATGCAATATTTTCAACTGTCATTATTTGTCTAATGTCATTAGTGTATTAGTCATTTTCTAACATTTCATCATCGATATCATTTGATTATCCAATGTTTAGGTCATCGCTGCTATCACTAATTAACAATTTTGTCTCACAAACTAAATAAAAGAAAAATCATCTTATCTATCTCTTTCATTGTTTTCATGCATGCACATTCCTACATTCTCAACTTTCAAGATTAACCATAAAAATATAACATCCATCAGCACACCCACATCTCAAGCATAAATTACAAAGTCCAATAATTTATCCTTAGCTTTGTCATATGCCATGGAAGGCTCAATGCCATCCACATTATTGCGACCAATATCATTGACATTGATTTTCCTGCGCGGTTCAACATAAGTTATTTGTAGAAGTTCTTTATTGCCTCCACACTGAAAATATATATCCTTAATCGATTTAGCCGACTGCATGCATTCCATGTTCTTGAGCTCAATGTTTAGAACATTAATATCATTCACTATTTGGGACAATTGGATGTTCTCTAAAGGACTGAGCTCGTTCGATGATGCTTGAGATAAATGGACATTCTCTATAAGATTCACATCATTTCATTCACAAACAATAACTTCTTTCGCTTTGCGAGCAACTAAATAAATATCACCACTAAATAATATTGATTTTACATCATCATTGTCCAACACACCGATCTATATATGCTGATTATTTACGTTCGAAGAACAACTATACCAGTGGATCATTGACACTTCCGCATATTTGGTTTTACGAGACATCAAAGCTCTAAATTTTTTATATCTACTATTTTTGGATACCACTATAGATCTCCAAGTAGGGTAATTAGTGTAGAGATATATATTTTTTATAGCTACTATTGAATGTTGATCTTCGAACGATGTAGATCACATCCATGGTGTCTAATTTGATCAAAACAACTTACACCAATGAAATCCCAAGGAGGGGTATAAAGATAGGGATGACATAGGAGATGAGTGAAACCAATTTGTCTTTATTGCAAATGATATTTTGGAAGAGAATTCTTATAGAAAGATGAATTATCAATCCCAAGAAATGCCAAGAAAATGAATTCTCGATCTCCAAAGAAATGCCAAAACAAACCAACCATAAATGTATGATCCAATGACAAATATTACATAAAATACAAGCAAACAAACATAAATCATCCACAACAACAACCAAGTACAAATACTACAAGGCCAATACACACAAATACATTTAACTTAAAACTTTAAGAATGCAAGATAACATATAAAACTCAATTTTTGTCTTAAGTTTTGAGGGTTAGAAGACAAGAAAGGTTGACCAAAAAGTTGTCATAACGTCGCTGGAATGTTAGAAAATGAAATGCCTAAGAATCACTGCAAGAAGAGAGGGGAAATAGTTATTCTAAAAGAAAAAATGGTCAAGATTCTGAAAAAATAAAAAATGAAAAAAGAACCTACCAAAACAATGATTTTATATGAATTAGAAAGCATGCGAAGGTAAGGACATTCACAACTTAAAATTATAACATTCATATGCTAAAATAGATTGACACTACATTAACATGAGGTTTTCATACAATATTTGTGAAAGTCACGCCATATATTTGCATACATTCTGACTTAATGTGTTTTTTAGTTAAAGAAGGTTCACATGGTATTTACGTAAAGGTCGAGACATCTGCAAATATCTGACACAATCTTGGTGAGCTCGAATAAGAAAACATGTGAAGGTAAGGGCATTCACAATATACATTTGAGAAGGTCATGACATATATTTGTGGATATCTTGATTTTATGTGTGCTTTTAGTTAAAGGAGGTTCACATGTCATCTATGTGAAGGTCAGGACATCAGCAAATGTATAATGTAAATCTGTCAAGTTCAAACTTTTAAATTCTAAAAGGTTCACACTAGGCATGTGAATATCATAAGATCCATGCATTTTAGATGGGAATATCTTGTATTAAGATTCAAGATAGCCATGTTCATAAATTTTTTTATATGAATGTTGTCAGGTTTACAAATCTAATAGTTATTGAGATGTTGAGACCTTAGCATAATGTATATATCTATAATGCAAACATCAACAAGTTCGTGAGGAGGATTTCTGCAAACTAGTAGACATTTTAAAAAATGCTTTATTTTTCAACGACAATATGATCATTTTCTGGTATATTTATTACACCTGTCGGGGTCACCCCAATGGCAGTAAGCTTGGGGAGAAGGGGCTGACCCCTTCATCCTAGTTTAGACTCTATGGTAGGTGTCTTTAAGATATGGAAGTTGCTGGGGGTGGGGAGGCGCTTCCCCACGGTGGTCTGAAAACATTATTCTGATCCACGTTTGCATATGTCAGCACTGAGGTGGAAATATTGGGGGATTGGGATGCCACCTTAGCCCGAAACAAAGGGGAGTGGGGTGGGGAGCAGTTGGAAAACTGCTCCGGTGATTTTGGTCTGCCGGCCACCGGACACGTAGGCTAGATGCCTACCTGGGCATGAGAATCATCCGACTTGGCAGAGCACCCATGCGATGCTATCAACTGGGTCACAACCACCTTCGTGGGGGAGTTCAAGCGGTTACTAATATGTTCAGGTGACTCTTTGTGACTTGGTGAAGATTCCGTAAGGTCATCTGCAACAGAATAGAAAACTGATTGGCCTGGTATGGCTGTTGGACCCGAGTTGACATCAGAGTGGTTCGATGGTGGAGCTTTACATGTTTCCACTCGTCTTGGGGAGGTGGGGAAGCGTATTCCGCGAGAGCGCTTTTGCGGATCGGACAAGCGACAATAGAATGAATTGTCAACCCACAGCTGGCACACTGCCAATTTTTTGTGTTCGTAAATGATTTCCTGTCGAAAAGATCGATGATTAAGAATCACAATTTCAATTTGGTGTTTGAGCATAAAATCCAGCGAAACAGAGACACGAATCCCAGTGAAGGCAAATTGCTCCATCGTTCATGTATGATGATCGATCTCTAAAAGGCTTCTTGAGGGCATGTTTGATGGTTTGTTCAGGTTTGGACAAAACGAACAAAAAGGATAGAACATAATATTGGTTTTGAGTCCAACATCTGTTTGGATCTCAGGTGCTATGTTCCAAATGTCTGTTGTTTGAGACCAAAGGCAGCAAGGTGATGCCCCTGCTTGATGGAAAGATCTGTGGCAACAGGGGCGTGCCCCTGCTTGCTCAAAAGACAAACGGCAGTAGGGGCGTGCCCCTGCTTACCAAGAAGAGCCACGGCAGCAGGGGCGTACCCCTGCCTGTCCGTAAGAGCCACGACAGCAGGGGAATGCCCTTGCTTACTGAGAAGTACCATGGCAGCAGGGGCGTACCCTTGCATGTCCGGAAGACCCACGACAACAAGGGGGAGGGTGGAACGAAAATAACATACGTATAAGAACACATGCAGAATGTCGTTCACCGCATCCAATGTTTGTTGAAAATTGCCATTTTTAGCATAATTTTTGTCTGAATCACACTGAGAACGGTGCATCAAACATACGCTGAACGAAATGCATAATCCCTTCAAACACGTCCCACATCTAGCTGAAAGACCCAACAGTGAACGAAGGGCTTGGAAGTGTATTTCTGGGGATTTCCTTGTGAGAAACCTGCCAAAAGGGCCCAACATGTAGGGATCGATACACCCGTTGTGCACCGATGAAGATCGAGAAAAGGAGCAAAGAGGTGAGATAAGTAAAAGGCCTTCTTCAGCGAGGATATCTTACTTGTTGTTTTGATAATTATCCCTTTAGTGAGAACCTCTTCTTTAATAAAATGAGAGTTGCTGGTCGAACTCCATCTCTGGGTAGCCGTTACCCAGTAAAATAGGAGATCTACCGTTTTTTGCCTCCCATTATTGGAGTATTTTACTTGCATCAAGGTTTCTAGAATTAGTTAATTTTTTTGTTACTCAATCAGTCATATGTTTTATCAGACATATCTTAATCCCATACAGGATACATATGTGTTTTGAGAATATTTCTTCCGATATGCCTTTTTTTAAGGGATCAACAATCATATCAGATATATGTAAGTAACTGACTTTGATTTCATTCATTTCCATCATGACACAAATATAATGATATTTTATCATTATCTCTTTACTCTTAAAATTGTTTGCCCCACTCTTCATAAGAGAGATGACAACTTGGTTATCACAATAAATTTGAACTAGCTCATTGGTTATATCCTACTTCAAATCATTAATGAAAAGGTTTATCCAAACAACAAATGTAGCAACAACCTTGCATGTAATATATTCTGCTTTCTGAATATACTGAGCTACGCAACCTTGTTTCTTATATGACCAAGAAATTGTTCCTCTTCCAAGGAGAAAAACATATTCACATATAGTAAGAGGATAACAAATTTGCTCCCGCTTTTTCAGACATAAACACAGTGGTCAAATTTATTTGCCATAAATCCTAATGAAGCAATTGCCTTATAAAACTTTAAGTACCACTGACGTTGTGATTACTTGAGTCCGTATAAGAATTTTTTCAACTTATATACTTTATATTCTTGGCCTTTAATAATATAGCGTTCAGATTGTTCCATGAAAATAGTTTTCTTAAGCTCACCATTTAGAAATGAGGTTTTAACATCTATTTGATGTAGATCTAGATTGCAATGACCTATAATATTGAGAATTGTTCTTATTTAAGCAAATTTTACAATAGGTGAATATGTATCAACATAGTCTAACCCTTCTTTCTGATAAAAACTTTTAGCTACCAATCTAGCTTTAAATTTGTCAATACTACCATGGGATTTGAATTTTTTCTTTAAAATCTATTTGCATGCAATGATTTTTTTTCTTAGGTAAATCAGTCAATTCCCAAACTTGATTTTTTCTTAATGGACTCAATTTCTCCATCCATGCATTTACCCAGTCTATTGACCCATGTGATTTTATTGCCTCATTATATGACAAATTATCTTCCATGTCATCAAGGTCTAAGGCATAACATAGTTCCTCTGACAAGTAGACATAATAGTCACTCAAGTATGACGGGGGAGCTCTAGACCTCTTGTGGCCAACCCGAGTCTGACGAGAAGAAGACGAAAAACTAGAAACCGGTTTTTCATTACTTAACTATTCTTTCGAGTCATCAGAGTCATAATATAAATTAATGAGATCATCTCCATTTATTTTAGGAATAATTAGTTTCATGTTTTGATCTTTCAAGAATACAATATATCTACCTTCGATTAAACTCTTATCAGGATAGTAAAATCAATAACCTTTGGATTGTTTGGGATATCAAAAAAAGATACACCTTATAGATCTTGTATCAAATTTATCTCTTCATCGCTCTATAACTTTTATATGAGCTACTAAGCCCCATCTACGAAGGTGACTCAGGTTAGGTTTTATTCCAATCCATAATTCATAAGGTATGGTGACAATAGCCTTACAAGGAACCCTATTTAAAACATATGTTGTTGTATGCATCACTTATATTCCTTTATAAGTTTGAGTCCTAAAGAGACCATAAGTACCAGTGATTTCTAATAATTCAGATGCTCTAATTACATTATGTGGAAATGATTTACTTGTCATTTTACCATAAATACAAGGTTCACATATGTGAAAAGAAGATTCATTAAAGTCAGACATTAGATTTAATTCAACAAGTTTCTTTATTTTCTCTAAATTAATCGAGTCTTTGGTTCCATACGTTCACATCCACATTAAGGACATTATCAATATAAGCAAAGATAGATAGAATTTTATTCATCTTAGAATATAAAATTTTAAACAGACTATGTTGTTTATAAAAAAACACATCAAACAAAACCCGCCCGTGTTTTCCTATAGTAACCTTTTCAGGTAAAACCTAACTTCAAAACCCTATTCTTTTGCTGGCCATTTTTGTTGTTCTTGCTATTATTGTTGTTCGACCGACTCTAGCAATTGTTCTTGAAATGTCCAGGTTTTCTACAATTGAAACACTTTATTTGGGAGGCGGATGCTTGCGGCTTGTGGAATGTTGATTCATTTTTCTTATCAAATTTGGCATTACTTTTAAAAAACTTTGTTTTGAAATGTGAGTGCCAGGAAGGACTATGGCTATTGTTTGGAGCATCTTTAGCGAAATATAATTTGCTTTTCTTGTCTTGCTGCATATGTTGTTGCTCAATTTTAAGTTGAGCTGGCAACTCTTCTAGATTTAGGTTTTTAGAGTTCAATCTTAGAGGAATTTGAACAATCTTTCATGAAGACGTGAGGCTATGCAAAATAATTGATATCTGCATACGATCAGGAATCATATTCCCAACGATTGCCAAGTCCTTTACCATTACTAACATTTTATTCAGGTGGTCAATTACATGGTCATTTTCTTGCATCCTACATGAATTATATTGCTCCAAGAGCAATTGGATATAGGTTTCTGAGGTAGTATCAAATTTCTTCAAGATAACTTCAAACATTGACTTTGCAGTAGAGTAATCCTCGAACACCCTAATAAAATCATCATCCTTGTAGGTGAACATGATGGATCTGGCTAACATGTTATCCCTTTTATATTTAAGATAAATATTTTTATCTGCTTCAGGCGCTTTGTCACGAGGATCTTTCATTTTAGTAGTCAGGGTATTCTCGATGCCCTCTAAGGTCAAAACAAGAGGAATCCTCCTCTTACAAATTTGAAATTTGATTCTATTCAATTTATCAGTTTTGGCTAATTCGGTAGCACAAACCCTACTAAACTTTTTTTTGGTTTTAAGTATTTTATATTTATAAAATATGATAAAAATATGTCCAATATTCAAGAAGAAGATAAATATCAAATTAAGTATGAACTCACAAAATATCATGTTTACAATCTATAAATTAATGATATTAAACATATTTGTCATGCAAATAAAAGTAAAATGTGGCAGACACTCAATTTCCAACTTATTTCAATTTAAAAAAAGCTTTATTAGGTAAATAGAAAACTCTAAGCACTTTTCTATAATTACAGATAAGTCAGAGGTCTATACCAAAAAATATAGCCCCCAAAAGAAAAATAATCAGAACTTTCAAAAAAAAAATCAAGGGGTTTTTTGAGATTTTTTAAAAAGATAGGGATTGTCTCTGGTATTTTCCAAAGTACAGGTCTCTTTATAAAATTTATCAGAAATTGATGCCCTTGTTTTATAAAATAAAGGGTACATGCTTAAATTTTGAAATTAATAGAAGGCAGAGACATAAATTTACGAAAGCAGGATATAAGTGGAACTAACAGAAAAAATTAAGGGTAAATTAGTAAATAAAGCATGAAAGGATATAACTGGTATTTATCAAAAAGACTAGGGGAAAACAATTAAATTGCCTATGAAATAGTATAAAAAGGAAAATGATGGTTCAAGAAACCCTAGTATCGAACACGTTTTTTTTGTTTTTTTTTCGTTTCATTACCTTCTGCAGGTGTTCTTCCAGACCCACCGCTTCTTCGACTTCTCCGAGCCTCCAGCGACCTCAATCTGGTGGATTGAGAAGGGAAAAAGCGGTGTATGGTCTTTGATTTACCGTGAGACAAGAAAAAAAAGGAAAAATCGCCGAAGATGGGGAGTTGCACCGCCGACGGAGGAAAAATAAATGAGATACAGGTGTATGGTCTTTTAATTAGCAATGTAATCAGCAAGAGTCCCAATTATAAAGAGACTAACCAACATCCCTCTCAAGAAGGGAAGTGGGTGATCCCAACATGATTCCCTCTATCTCACGTTGAATGTGTGAGAGATAGAGATTGTGGATGTGGGTCAACCAGACCGAACCACATTACAATCTTTTATGTGTTTCTTACTTGTGATTCAAAGTTTGGCTTCTTGCCGTATTTGTTCTTTTGCGAGCGTCGAATCTTTTATGGTATCAAAGCCATGCCTTGGGAAGCACTTTGATTGAGGGTCTTAGCACTTCTAACTATTCATATGGCTTCAGAAAATTCAGAGTTAAGTACTCCCTCAAACACTCCTTCCCTGTCTAGCTCTGGTTTGCCTTTCCCCAGCTCTTTATAGTATTTACTTTCGACAAAGTTGACTGCAAAAAACTATATGCTTTAGGAGTCACAATCTACTCCCTTGTTGATATTGCACGACCTAAAAGGGTTTGTTGATGGAACAAAACCATGTCCATATCAATTCACTATATATGCAACATAGAAACTGCATAATTAATCCTGATTATGTCTCATGGAAGAGGTGAGATCATGTTCTTCTTAGTTGGATTATCTCATCTCTTATAGAAACTGTGCATACACAGGTGATTGACCTAAGAAAGTCTTTTGACGTATGAAAAGCCTTGCGCGAGAGTTATGCTGCTCACTTTAGCTCCAAGACTATGCAGTTAAAAGGACATCTGCAAACTGTGCATAAAGAAGGCAAAACTGTTGAGGAATATATTCAAAAAGCCAAATCTATAGGACATCAACTTGCCATGGTAAGAAAACCTGTTAGCTATGATGATATGGTTATGTATGTCATCAGAGGACTACCACATGTGTACGCATCATTTCGTACTTCTGTCACTACGCGTGTCGAGGCCATCTTAATGAGTGAATTGCATCATTTACTATTGACGCAGAACTTCTTGCTAACGAGGAAAAGTCATCCCCTATACAGGCTAATTTTGTTCAATGTAATAATAACTATCACAATAACAATCGAGGCAATAGAAGATGTTTTTCAAATAATTGTTCAAGAGGCAGAAATAGGTGTCAGTTTGGAGCAAGACGTTTTCAACAAAAACAAAACTCCGATTGTGGTTTTCAAAACTCGGATCAGCAACGAGTTTGTTAACTATGTGATAAATCTGGTCACTCGGCCAAAATGTGTAGTCTATACACGCAGAAACAGGTTGAACGTGATCCTCCTCAAGTTTATTCAACAAATTTTGATTCAAGCAACAATAGTGAATTGTGGTACTCACATCATGTGTCTTTAGATCTGAATTCCTTAAGTCTACATAATGTTTATCATGGCAGTGACTGTATAAATTGGCAACAGAAAAGCTTTGCACATTCTTCTTACTAAAAATAGTTTCTTTAATTTGAATTCTTCTAATTTTTTATAGAAAGATATATTACATGTACTTGCTAAAAGATTGCTTTCTATTTATAGATTTACATAGGACAATGGAGTAATTTTTTAGTTTCATCATGACTACTGCTGCATTAAGGATTGCAGAACATGATGAGAGTTGCACTGAAGCACAATAGGGATGGTTTATATTCTATAGATTTAGGAGAATGCAATAAAGATGTCAACTTTGGAGAAAGTGCCTCCTTGGATAAGTGGCATAATCGACTCGGCCAACCTTCTTTTTGCACTATTAAAACTGTTATTAAAAGGATTGGTTTGTCCTTTTTTAATAATAAAAACTTGATGCATATTTGTCATGCTTGTCAAATAGGTAAATCTCATAAACTGCCTTTTGGTGATTATACTAATTCGATGGCATAACCTCTTGAACTTATTTTTTCTAATATTTGGGGACCAACACATGTTTCAAGAAATAAAGGTATGCATCATTATGTTGTTTTTCTTGATGGTTTTTAAAAGTACACATGGATTTATTTGCTAGCTCATAAATCTGATGTTCTTAAAGCATTTTAGAAGTTCAAATTATTGGCTGAAAATATCACAGATAAGAAAATTAAATATTTTCAATTAGATGGTGGTGGCGCGTTTATGGCCTTAAACCCTTATCTTAGTCAGTGTGGCATTCAACATCGTGTGTTGTCATGTTCATACACTCAAGAGAAAAATGGTAGTGTTGAACGAAAACACAGACATATTGTCAAAATTAGTTTATCTCTTATGGCTCACAGGGGTGTTCCCCAACATTTTTGGATCTATGCCTTTCACACAGTTGTGTACCTTATTATTCATTTGCCTACTCCCAACCTATGCCTTAAAACCCCTCTAAAAAATCTTTTTCAAAAGAAACTTGATTTTACCTGTCTCAAAACATTTGGTTGTATCTGCTACCCTAACTTTCGACCCTACCGATCCCGTAAACTTGAGTATCGTTCCAAACTTCATGTTTTCCTTGGTTACAATCCTACTCACTATGGTATATCTGTCTTGATCCTACGACTAACAAAATCATTATTTCCCACCATGTCATCTTTGATGAAAATCATTTTCCACTCTAGACCACGTCCATGTCTACCTCATTCCTTCGTAAATCGGTAGACACTTTGACCATGGTCATACCAAGACCAATAACCTTACCCCTACCCCTATCCTACCTGTCACGCCTCATAAATCTGGTCCCACCAACCCTTTTGTGACACCTATTCTCTCATACCCTCCTATTAATGTCGCCCCTCTGGTTGTCTCTGAACTGCCTCCCTTTGTCCTAGCCCCTCAAAGAACTCATCACATGGTCACCCGAGCTCAGAATGGTACACTCAAACCTAGGGTGTTTGCTACTTATGCTCATTTCCTTCCCATTGCTCTTCTTCTTGGACTCTCCACCGATCCTGAACCAACCACCTACAAGCAAGCCTTTTGTCATCCTCAGTGTCAACAAGCTATGCAAACTGAACTTCAGGTCCTACTACATAATAAAATATGGAATCTTGTTCCACCTCATCCAACTCAAAATGTTGTTGGTTGTAAGTGGGTCTACCACATCAAGCATCATGTAGATGGGTCTCTCAAACGTTATAAGGCACATTTTGCCGGTAAAGGCTTTCATAAGAAAGAAGAGATTGATTTCTTTGAAACATTCAGTTCTGTAGTCAAGCCTCCCACTATTCGCGCAATCCTTGCCATTGTCATCAACCATCATTGGCCCATCTATCAATTTGATGTCAATAATGCTTTCCTCAATGGTGACTTACAGGAAACCATTTTTTATGGCACAACTTCCATGGTTTCACGAACTTCATCACCCAAATTATGTTTGTCAGCTACATAAAGCTTTGTATGGCCTGTGATAAGCTTCCCGCACTTTGTTAAAAAAACTTAAGGGGTTTTTCAACTCCCATATTGATTCTTCCTTATTTATTCTTATTTTGGGATGCCTTGATTTATTTGTCCTGGTATATGTTGATGACATGATTGTTACTTGTAGCTCTACTAATGTAGTTCACTCATTCATCAACTACTTGAGCCAATAGTTTGCTCTAAAAGACTTGGTTGATTTGCATTACTTCTTAGGAATTCAAGATGTTCATACTTCTGGTGGTCTACATCTTTCACAACATAAATATATCTTTGACCTTCTCAAGTGGACCAATATGCTCAATGCCAAACCAATGTCCACACCTATGGCTTCCTCCACTCTCCTCTCCGCCTACACTAAGATGCCTCTGTAGAATCTCACCATATATTACATTGTTGTTGGTGTATTACAATATGTCATACTTAGCCAGACTGATCTTTCCTTCTTGGTGAATCGTGTTTGCCAATTTATGCATGCTCCTACTTATTTTGTGTGTGGGAATGAACCAATTACATCGATGAAGACTATACTTGACAGGCCTGTCAAGTGGTCTACACTTGATTCCACAGGAACCTTCTGACACAAACCTCACTATCAGTTTTATATATCAACGTGTCTCTTGCATAACGGCGAGGTCCTTGCAACCTTTCTGAGGGTTGGACGGGAAACTGGGGTGGGGTGCAATGGGTAGAGCCAAAACAACAACAAAGGCTAACCAGTTACTAAGCATTTTTTTTCTCTATTAAAGAAAGCAAAGGGGGAAGCCTGGATTCGAACGAGCACGCATGAAGCGAGGGAAACCAATGGGATGCCGTCAAAAGAATTCTTTGATATTTGAAATTTACTATTTAGCATGGTCTTCAGGTTACACCAGGTCCATCCAACAGATTGGGGAGGGTGGTGTGTGTTCTCCCTGAAACACAAATTGCGTGTTCCTGTGTGTATGAAGGAATATCTTGGGACCTGCGATAATTCATATGTCAATGTTGTCCACGATGACTTTATAATAAAATAATATATAAAAAAGGTAGATATGTTTTTGATGAAAATGTCCTCCGGTAAGATAGATATGTGTTGGATGAAAATGTCCTCCCTCTCCCCGTAAATAGATTTGCACGTTTTACCTTTGTTTTTAGATTGTGTTACAATACATGGTCGCCTTCTCGTTCTTGCCTGGTGAGTTGTGGAGCCTAATTCATAGTTTTTTCTCTTATAGAAAAGGGGTTCGAGGGTTCTCCCGGTGCGGGTCCTGCTGTGTGGTCAGCGAACGGGGGTCTAGGGGGGCCGCCCTTGGCGGGGGGTCGTGGGGGGCAGCGCCCTCAGAAGAAAATTTTTTTGGGGCTTATGTTTGAGACTCAGTTTCTTATGGATCAGACCCAACTTGTTTAGGTTTAGGATTATCGCCCTTGCCTTGCATAAATTCTTTCTTTTCATTATCTCTTGTAACTGCTGAAAAGAGCAATAAGATTTCTCTCTGAGCGGCCGTGGTTTTTTTTATTCTCTCTCTTTTGAAAAGAGCGATTTACAGTAAAAATCAGATAAGAGAGTAGCGATTTACAGTATGAATCAAATCAAAGAGTAGCGATTTTTAGTAAAAATTAGATCAGAGAGTAGCAATTTACAGTAGAAATCAAATAAGAGAGTAGCGATTTACAGTATAAATCAGATAAGAGAGTAGCGATTTATAGTAGAAATCAGATCAGAGAGTAACAATTTATAATAGAAATCAGATCAAAGAGTAACGATTTATAGTAAAAATCAGATTGGAGAGTAGCAATTTATAGTAGAAATATGATTTGTACTGTAAATCGCTATTCTCTGATTTGATTTCTACTGTAAATCGCTACTCTCTTATCTGATTTGTATTATAAATCACTATTTTCTGATTTGATTTCTACTGTAAATCGCTAGTCTCTTATTTGATTTCTACTGTAAATCACTACTCTCTGATTTGATTTATACTGTAAATCACTACTCTCTGATTTGATTTATACTGTAAATTGCTACTCTCTGATCTGATTTATACTATAAATTGCTACTCTCTGATTTGATTTATACTATAAATCGCTACTCTCTGATCTGATTTGTACTGTAAATCGTTATTCTCTAATTTGATTTATACTGTAAATCGCTACTCTCTTATCTGATTTGTACTGTAAATCGTTATTCTCTGATTTGATTTCTACTGTAAATTGCTACTCTTTGATCTGATTTTTACTGTAAATCGTTACACTCTAATTTGATTTCTACTGTAAACCGCTACTCTCTTATCTGATTTCTATTGTAAATCACTACTCTCTTATCTAATTTCTATTGTAAATCGCTACTCTCTTATCTGATTTTTATTGTAAATCGTACTCTACTTAGTTTGATGTTGCCATCATTATCTCGTAAATCGCTATTCTCTGTCTACTCAGTTTGACGTTTGCACTCTCGTATCATGATGCACAATAGACAAAATGCTAATTTTTCTGGTAGTTCAATTATTTCTCACGAACAGACGATGACAAAGGATGCTCCAGCGATAATAAATGTCAGCGATGGCAAATGGTACTCTGGCAGCAACAGACGATGACAAAGGGTGCTCTAGCGACAACAAAGGGTGCGTTGTCAATCGAAGCTCTTGTTACAAGAAGATGGGTTTACTCCTTAGAGCGAAAACGATAATGATTTTAACCCTTTTTGGTGGGTGAATATTTTTATCCTTTACTCAAAACATCGTTTTATGATGCTAATGGTGGAAAAGGGTACTTAAGTCTTTGCAAACACACCCGATTTCGATGCTGACACACACGGAGAAATGAGCCCTACATGCTTACATACGTGGTGCTCATTCAGACCCGAGAACACGCACCTGCGTGTTTCGGGGGAGAACCCGTCTAGGCTGGCCCTCCTGATAATGACAAATCCACTTTTGAGTATGCTGCATATCTTGGTCACAATTTAATTTCTTGGAGCTCTAAGTAGTAACACTTTGTCTCTCTCTCAAGCACCGAAGCCGAATACCGTGCTGTTGCAAATGCCGCTGCTGAATGCCTATGGGTTTAGCTCCTCCTCCGTGAACTTGATCACCGTCTCACTGCATCTCCTATCATCTACTGTAACAATGTCTCTGCCACATACTTGGCTGTGCATCCCACGTTTCACAATCGCAGCAAATACATCGAGCTAGCTTGATGTCCACTTTAGTCCATCATGTCTCCACAGGTGACCAGGTTAAAATGGTTTGTGCGTTTCTTACTTGCCTGTGTGTGCCTTGATTCAAAGTTCGACTTGTTGCCGTATTTGTTCTTTCACGGCCGTCGAATCTTTTATGCCAGGGTCGCTGTCTAAGGGCCAAGATTGGCGCCTGTCCCGTCGGGCTCTAATGGGTGACTGTTTGGGTCGGTGGCAACCATGTCGTACCCACGTTGAAACTAGAGTCGAACGATTTTCATGTGTTGGTAGTGGGATTATAAAATCCATCCACAAAACGTGTTTTTCCTCTTGTGTTTTTTTTCGCGTTTTTTTTTTGTTTACTTTTATGCACGTTTTGTGCTTTTCTTATATTTTCAACGAGCTTTAAAAAAGACTGTTTCGAATATAACGTGAATCACACCCGCAGTTCAGTACATCAATAATTTGATGGTGCCGTGAATAACGAGGGCTGGCTGTTGATTTTCAAACTCGTGAATTCTTAGAGTCAAAATTGTGCGTCGTCACGTGATGCAAGCATCACGTTTTCCGTGTATTTTGTTTTCTTTCGACCGACGCCACCCAAACACCAGTTGCTGATACAAATAGCCGTGAATCCGCGACTGCTGCTCTTGCCCTTCGCTCTGTGTTCAGTGTGTGTGCTTCTCTTCAGTCTTCCCATCGAGAGAGAGGCAAAGAATGGCAGGGTCGGTGCAGCACCATCCGTA